>NW_028327187.1:300000-600000 GCF_987537825.1 Furipterus horrens
AACTGAGCCACACTGGCCAGTGCTATATGTTGACACTTTATTTGAGAGGGCGAGACATTGAGGGTAAGACTAAAAGGGAAAGTGAACAAGGAAAGGCGCGACGCAGTGTGAGACAGAGAAGTAGGTGGTGTCTGCTTCATCACGGGGCTGGCACTTTGAGGAGACACTGCAGGGTGTTCTCAGAAGGTTTTCTTGGTACTATTTTTCCTTTTTTCCATTCTTTTCCACAAATATTTCATTTATTCTTTTCATTTCTTAAGTAGAATGGTGAGCTATAAAGGTCTCGGCTACTTAGATTTGTTCAATTAAGCCCATGGACTCTTCGCACATGTGTTCTGCCATATCCCTGGGGACCGCTCTTATAATGGATGCTGATCTTTGGCTAATTGACAAATTCACCAGTAAGTCCTGGTACAAAAGTAAGTCACAGCCCACAAGGACATTGGTATTTTCCTTGAAGTATAACATGACATTCTGGGGACTCGGCCAAATTATATGCTCCTGTCTTGTTGCTTGAATGCATCTTAAAGAGCATCTTAAGTAGTAGGATGAAAATTAAAGTAGTTCTGTGCTCTTGGAACTGAGTCAGGATCAATATTTAAAATCAAATTTATGTCAGCAGACTAGACTTAACTGAGCAATAAATGTATTATGCAGCATAGCCATTGTAATGGTGACTTTGGTGTCACATGTCAAACCGAGTTTCTCTATTAGTCACCATGAGTTGAGTGTAAGGGAGTAGAAGAGTCAAGTCATCTTCTTTGTGGATTGGACTTGAAATATCTGTGGGTCCAACTTAATTTTGCAATTATACTGGGGCATCAAATTATCAAGTTTTGGTAAAAAGTTTAAAATCATGCTAAACATAAATATTTCCAGGCAAAAATCTTATTTCCATTAAATACCTGCAAATACACCCAATTCTAGAAAAATCGTGGTGTTTTTGTCAGAAGAGAGGTGTTTCTTCGTCTCTTTTAAATTCCAATTTGCCTTATATCTCTTTTGTTTTCATATTTTCCCTTAAAATATGTTTTAATTGAATATCATCTTGTAATTCAATCTTGAAGCTCTGCCTGTGTCAAAACACCAGAGTGAAGTTTGTGTAATTGAGAAACTGCTTCAGAATTCACAGATTGAATTACAACCAAAGTGTTCTTTCGGGGCCCAGTGATGCTATCTGAAACATATTACTCAAGGCATATTTATACCTGATCAGTCATTTTACTATTTGCAGGGAACATCTCTTACGCACGACTTCACGTCCCTCGGCCTCGCCTCTCATCCCAGCCACATCTGCGGTAAGCAGTGTTCCGCAGACAGGACCCCGTGGGGCCTGCACTCAGTGCCTCTTGCTTCTTGCCTGGTGCTTCTCTCATACCACAGCGCAGGCCATGGTGGGAATCTGCAACCTGAAAGTGCGGGACGTTAAGTCTTCCCAGGGCAAGCTTTGACCAAATCAGAATGAAAGTCAATGGGCAAATGCTTCCCCCTTTATTCCCTTGAGAAACACTTCCTGTCTTCTTGCAAGATTCACAGGAGCGAACAACCTAGTCACCTGTAGGAGTGGCTGCCTTGGTAAGGTGTCCTTGGACTGGCTTTCTCCCCCTCCCTCCCTGTTTCACTCTCTCTGCCCCTCACTTCTGCTCCCTGAATCATGGTTCCCAATACGCCTTTGTCTCTGGCTTATTTTAAGGCAACTGAGGCTAAGATTAATTGGGGTCTGGGTTTGAAAGCCCACTTAATTATGCCTCTTTGCTCTTTGGTTCTCAGGCTCCAAGGACTGCCATCTCACCTTAAATTAATGTGACTAGATGTGATTAACAAGGCTCCGTGTTCAATCTCAAGGCCTTTGAAGAGCTCACAGACGGTGGAGATCTAACATGTAATAATCACTATCTTTGAAAGATGGAACAGAAATCACCATAAATTGCAAGACACCACAATATAAAACTTTTCTGAAAACTCAGACATTGAGGATCAAAAGGGTGGTTAGAACAATATTAGTAAATGATTAAAACCATGGTATAATCTTATAAGATTATCGAATTTCAAGAACAAAAAAAGACACAAGTATTCTGAGTGAAGAAATGAATGATTTACAAACCAAAATAAAAACAAATCCCAGGCAGGTCTCAAAATTCTCATTAAAACTGCATTCAAGAAAACAATGAAGGAAATCTACAAGTCGTGGAGCATAAAAAGCTGTAGCTCAATAATTCTGTATCCATCTAGGATGTTATTTTAAGGGAAAAAATGAATTCTGAAAATATGTAAGAACTCCCAGATTTTATCACCTGCTCCCACTTTTCGGGAGGGTTAATTTGTAGGGTACCAAAAATGTTGCTCTTGCCAGAGAGGTTCTTGTAATTCTAGTATTAGAAATTCCTTTAGGTTAAAACATGACTCTTTAAAAATGCAAATACTTCTGGGAAGGCTGTGATATTAAGCATTACACAGTCATTGACAACATCTTAATAACTTTAATTGATCAAATACTTTCTTGTTAACACCTAAGCTGAGGTCAAGTGAGCCTGCTGCAGCAAGAATTTTGATGTGAGAAGATCATTTTAGAAGCAGAGTAGGTGGGAAGGCCTGAGTGGGCTGCCAAGCACAGCCACAAAGCATTTGTGTGCCCTTAAGACAAAGTGACTTCTGTGATGGTTTTGCTTAGGACAGGCTAAACGCGAGCAAAATCTGGACTGCATCCAAAACAAACCCTGGAATTTAGTATTAAACATGCTTCCTTCATATTGTTATCTGTGATTTGCTTGTATATTCTCCTTCAAAAACTACAGTTCACGAAGTCTTGTTAACTGATGGTTTGGTTTTAAAAAAATGTAGTTGAGATCATCCTTCTAAATTCAGCAAAGGAGATCTATGCTCAGGTTGAACTATAATGAATTTTAATGATAGTTAACAAAGAATTTTTTGACAAAGAATTAAAAAAATAAAACATACTGCCTTTTGTGCATTTTGTACCAACATTAACTCATTCCTAGTTTTGGTCTTACATTAAACTAAGGCACAAAATAATTTTATTGTAAGAAATCATATATAATAGTATAAGGACATGGACATTCACATCTGTCAGTACTGGAAAAAATATCTAAAAGGTGACCCTGTCTCCCTAGCATTTAAATTTTAGTGCCTAAACAATTTATTGCATTCTAATGAATATGTAAGACAGAAATTTTACTTGGAGCCCTACGGAGTTGTATGACTCCCAACAGCTTCCAAAGCGAAAGAAAAAAGTATCAGCTCATTAAGGATCCTAGGATTTAAATGACGCCCCTTTAGCTACTGTGCACCAGGTCACATCATAATGTTCAGAAAGCTCACAATTATGTATAGACAATATCAGAGGTCAAGTCTAGCAGAAAATAGTTATATGGTATTGCGAAAAAATACATTCTCTGAATTAAAAAAAGCCACTGCATTATTCATGAAGGGGAAAAAGAAAACTAGAATCTTAACTGGCATTGAACCACTCTTGTTAAGGTGTTTCTTTTCCATATTCTTTCATATAAATGTGGATTTACATGTCACTTCTGCCACTTTGCATCTGTTTGACTTTGGGCTCTTAACTTCCCTTTGCCTCAGTTTCTTCATCTGTGAAAAGGGAGAGAAATGAATACTCACCTGTTATTTTTGTTGCAAGTGTTTCAGAGCGAAAGGGGGCTCTTTCACGTGGCGCTTTGGTGTAAGACCCAACAGCTAGTGTTGAGGAAAACAGGTCTTTATTTATAGTATTCCAACCTGGGGAGGGCAGTGAGCACTTCAGCTCAGAGCCCTGTTCTCCCAGGGGACCCAGCACCTCCCTGCTCCCCAAAAGGCTAGAAGCCAAAACCATGCCCAGAAGTTCCCCATCCCTTATTTGTCAGCTCTCTGCTCAGGATCTGGGGTACGAGGTCATCACCTCCATATAACGGTCCAGGGAAACATGTGCTTTGTTGCACTGGATCACGCATGGTTCTCTCTCTGCCCTTTCAAAGCCACATGGAGTTCCCTTTCAAAATGCCTGCTGCCTTATTTTTAAATTCCTGGCTGCAGCCTGTGATGTAGTGGGCAGGGTGACTAATTGCAGCCACTCGTGGAATTTTACGCAGGTCCCATAAGCTTTTCAACACCATTTTATGCTTAAAGCCCCTCCCATCTCCTTGGGGGCCCCCGCTCTGTAACACAAAGACTAAGTAAATAAAAATGTATCAAGTTGTTAGAACAATATCTGCCACTCAGAAGCACTTGTTATCTTGATGCTTAAGCAGCGATGCCGATTTTTAAGCTGTCAATATACTGATGACAGGTATGCTTTTCAGTTAAGGTGAGATTGAGCATAATTTCAGCTATCAAAAAGTTAATCTTTATGCAGTTGACTCAATTATTCATGAAAAGCCAGTGACAACAGTGCCTTATTAACGAGAGCTACGAGGGAAAGGCACAAGTGACGATGTCTAATATCATAATGTTTGCTAATAAGCCTTTTATTTCCAATGAAGTATTTGGGAGTAAAATAAAAAAGGGCCCTCTAGGTGGTCATATGCAATCACTTACAATAGATTATTGTTTTATCAGTTGGGGAAAACGAAACTTTAGAATGTTAAATGTTATTTTAATTGGTCATAAGGCAATAACATCACGAAATTGGCTGGCAGGTCAGTTAACACTTATGGATATTTAACGAATTATTTTGTTTTACCTGAAACTTATAACAATTGCCTTTAAGGTTTCTTCTTATGTCCGTGAGATCAGAGAAGAGGGCACATCCATGCCCTTAAAGCCATGGGGTTGTTTAAATATTTTACTGTTAGAGAATCAACTTAATTCATTATCTGCTATGACACTGTATTTCCACCATTTTCATGGCATCCCTCGACGACACAAAGGATTTAGGATCACAGTCTGCCAACTCTATCCCTTGCCCACAGGGATAAGTGCTAAAAGGAGGCTGTAGAATTGGAGTTCCTAGAATTACTTAAGAAGAGACTCATTTCGTCAGAAATACAGAAGTACAGAACAGAGATGTCTCAAAAACGTAACGTTACCGGCCTGACTTGCTGGGAACAGGCTGCCTCCATCATGTGCTTTCCAAGGCCGCGCACAGCAACCGACCACGCAGTGAAAGGATCGTTCCACGTGCGCTCCACAAGGGGGCAGCAAATACCGACTGCGGGGCTGTGCGGAAGCCGGCAAGTCTGCAGGACGGATGCGGGCAGCGCAAGGTAACGTGAATTTCAATCCTATTTCCCCATCGAGATGGTACTTGACTGCCCCGTAGGTGAAGGACAGACTCCAGAACCACCGTGTTTGTTGTCAAGTTAAAATTAACCCACGATCTAACGGCCCCAAAGCAGAGCAATTGGGAACCATACCTGGACCTTCTGACGTAATTGGTATGACATGTAACCTGGGGATACGAATTTTAAAACCTTCCTGAGAGACTAATGTGCATCAAAGTTTGGGAGCTCCTTGGTTGGAGAGCTTCCAAGAGGCAACTGATTAACATTTCTCTCCCTTTCTTTCTCCCTGGCT
The DNA here is from genome assembly GCF_987537825.1 of Furipterus horrens. NCBI lineage: Eukaryota > Metazoa > Chordata > Mammalia > Chiroptera > Furipteridae > Furipterus > Furipterus horrens. The sequence continues at coordinate 305,530 of NW_028327187.1, forward strand.
TCCCCTTTCTCTAGAAACCAATACATAAAATCTTTAAAACTAAATAAACATCATAAACCCAGGACTATCAGATGCATCTGATTCCAAGCACATGTTCTTAAGTTTTCCACCACTTATCTGTTAAAAACTCAATTCCTTGGATCCAATCCACTAACAAATGTTTGTACAAAGTTGTGGTTGCTGTGTTTACCAACACAATATCTTAGTCTTTTTGTTTTCCGGAAAAACTTGTCTTGAACTTCCATGTGTGTGACAAGTAAAAGCAGAGCTGATTTAGTTCAAGCAGAATGGGCCTCAGAGGAGGAGTTGGGTGGAGGAGAAATTGTACAGATGTAAACTGAACTCCCAAGTTTCCTGAATCCATACTAAAAGTTAAAATGCAATTCTCCCATGATTGTAGGAAAATAACCTACAGAAAGAGTTGCACGATTGTGAAAGCGGAAGCATTTTTACAGGAAATAAAAATGTCCCTGGATCTGGGAGTGGTTACAGCAATTATGGCAGCTGCAATAACCGGTAGTTACTGAACACTTAATACTGACCAAGTACTGCACGGGACGCTTTAAGTCTGTTATCTCAACAACTGTGCAAAGTAGCGTGGACGAAAAAGTTGCAATGCCCGAAGTAAGAAGGTAAGGTGGACTATTCAAGGCCATTGCAGCAGAGGAGAAAGGGCAGAACTTAGTATGAACTCAGCTGTAAGCCCCGGAGGGAACTGCTGGAAAACGGCTGGAGGACATTAGTGTTTGCTAATTGGCTTCCTCCAAAGGAAAAATAAACTCCTATCTCCACGACTGCAGAGACTTTTACAGCTTCATCAAAGCACCCTTCCCCAAATTAATCTCCCCCTCTCCCACAGAGATTGGGAGAAAGGGGCGTTATCTTTCTTGATGATTACATTTCAAAGGGATGGCTTACAAAACCTTGAGAAAGACTTCGCTGGGTTGTAAAAGTGGTACAAGGCTTTGAAGAAGATTTACATCTCAAAAGAGCTGAGAAAAAAATGCACAGTTACAAGTTTTCTAAAGTAAATAACCTAAGAAAAGGCAGGTCAGGGGCCTGGAGTCAGGAAGAAGCCTGTCTGAAGTTCAGCTAGAATGAGGGGAAGGGGAAGGCCTGTGGCCCCACACACAGGTTCCAGAGATGATCTCTTTGCAGGAAAAGATCCCTTTACCCTTTTTCACCAACACCTGCCTCACAAGTTTGGAAGGAAAAGAGAGAAGCGGGAGACAGAAAAAGGAACAAAGCAAAGAGGAATGCAGAAAGGAAAAGAACAGGAGAGAGAAGATAAGAGAATAATAACAATGACTTAAGACAAGGGAAAGATGGGAAGAGGATGAAAGAGGAGGAGAAAAGAGGCAGAGAAATTCTAAAAAGGAAAATAAATAAAATAAAGTGAAAGATAGGGAAGAAAAAGAATGGGGAAGAAGAAAAAGAAAAGGAAAGAAAATAAGAAATGTGAAAAAGAGCCTCTTTAAATCTGTTCCCATAGTCCTAAGAGCTAATTTCATCTAGAGGATGAAGGTTTAGAATTTATTTCCAGAAGTTTTTGTATACTTACCAAGACACAATATGTACAAGGAATACTAAATATATTTTAAAACACTTTTAAAGTAATGATATAAAACAGTGGTTTGTGTCTCCCTCAAAAACACCTCTTAGCTTGCCTTGCCTTAGAAGCAAATTACACTTGTTACCTACATTTTCCTCCAGATTCTCATTAGTAATACAATTTGGTTTTTATTCCTGTGACTTGTTCCCTCTGTCCATAGTGTGAATTCCCATTGTATTTAAGGCAAAGTTCATTGTAGAGTGAAGGTGTCTTGTTAAAGAAAAGTTTTGTTGCTATAAAGTACATTATTAGCAAGGGTGAGAGCAAATGTACGCATGTACAGGTTGAGGACATTTTCCTCAGTTTTCGCTGCTTATAGCCCATGGGACAGACAAGGGGTTGCCTAACTAGCTTTGCTCCCAAGTCCGCGCACCATGTACATGTTGCTTTTATGACAGGTTCTCACAGGTATTCTTAGTTTGGAAATTTATGAAGACCATGAAAAGCTTTGTTGGAAATGACCACACAAAAGTGGTTCTCAGAACTGACCTTGCCTTTGAAACAGCCTAGGGAGCTTGTTAAAAAAATAAAGAGTCTCAGGTCCCCGTGGTTCTTGTTTCAGATGACTAGGACTTTTCTCTTGTTTCAGCATCCTTATTACTAGGTATTTAAGATGTGCTTAGGCAGGCTGTAGGTTTCCAGTTCTAACAATCAGCTTCTGTCAAAGGGTTGGAGTCATTTCAATATGCCACTGGACAGCATTGTTCGATAAAAACATAATGCAAACAACATATTTGTAACTTTGTATTTTCTAGTATTGTTGTTTAACAGGTAAAGAGAGATAGCTGAAATTTAGCATTTAAATGGTGTTGTTAAAAAAATTTTGTTTTGTTTTGGCAAAACATTACATCAATGAGACAAGTTCTTCTGACTACATTATACCTGGTCTTTCAATTGACAAAATTTCACATCTAACCTGCTTCTTCTCTAAACATTTATAATGACCAGTATATTTTTATTCATATATTTCACAACTTGCTGATATAACAAGGCAGATCCTTTTAAAGGGTAAACAAGTAAGTTTAGAAATTACATTGTTATTTCCAGCCATTATCACTATAGTTTGAATTTTATACTGTCAGCAATAGGCAAGCATTGAAGGACAGAGGCCTAAGTGTTCAGGATTTTGATGCAACCAGAGAGTGACATGAAATCCTCTGGTACAAAAAGGCATGGGATAGTGTGGACATAAAGGGGGAAAGGTCTCATGGAAAGAGACTTGCTTGTAAGCAGATAGCGTCCTTTTCACGCTGTCCATCCATCCTGGTCTACGATTTCTCTGCCCCCCAATTTCCCTCAGATACCTCTAATCTCTGCTCCCTTCCCTTCTTTCTGTGATGAAATGAGCTGGTTGGATTCATTCACGCTGGCATCACGACTCAAATAATGTCGGGACTGCTGACGTCTGAAACTAATTTTCCTCTTTATGCTATAAAATAATACTTGTATTCCGAACACAACAGGCTACATTTTCTCCCAAAACAATCACGCTTTTTAGCACCCTCTTTCTAGTGCTATTTTTCTGTGTTGTGAAATGTTTTTCTCCTTATCTTCCTAGAGAACTTCTACTCATCTTTTGGTGGTCAATTTCATTGTCACCTATTCCATGAAACCTGTTTTGGCTTTTCCTAGACCAAATGAGTTGTTCTTCATCTGTGCTTACAGTACCCTGTACATTTATCAGGATACCTTAGGGTCCAGAAAACTGCCTACTACATGCTCAATAGATCTCAATTTCTCTTTCTCTTCCCCCCTTTCCCATTTCCTTCTCTCTTCTCTCCCCCCCCCAATTCTGACACACACACACACACACACACACACACACACACACACACAGGTGTGTGAAATTCAAGGGTGTGGTAAACTTGATTTCATGCATGTGTATTCATAGTCCAATCAACCAATAGCCCTTCATCTTCATAAGCCAACTCTACAAATCTATTGCTTTATATATCCATGGAAAATTAACAAGATACCTTCTTAACATACGGCTTAATGCTTTTCCCCATGTCAGGTTTTATAACGTACCTACATCAGAAACCCTATGTCACTAGATAGCTTACTCCGTGTGAAATTATAATACATTTTTAAATGTCCATTTGCCTCTGTTTTTTCCTCAAAATGATGTTCAGCATCTGCCCTATCATCTGAGTAAGTCAATAGGCAAACTGACAAAACAAGACCAAACTTGAATAGTGATGAGAGCGATGCTCTTAGTGTTTTCATATATCAATAGAAAGACATGTTGCTATGGAAACTGTTTTTCTTTGTTTCTATTTATACCAAAAATCATTCCGCAATATTAGGTGATGTACATTTTAGCATTATAAGTGAAAGAGCAAATGTATGGTTTTGAGAGTCACATATTAACTGGAGAAAAATACATTAGTATACCCCTCTCACCAGTGTGCTTATGTTAAACAGTTTCATAAAGATATTTGGAAAAGTAACATAAGAGAAATATCTAGCTTGAAGAGCATTAGTATTGATATGACTTAATGGAAGGCTTCCTTTTAAATGTATTAGGAGAGAATGTAGACAGGGACAACTTAGAAATAAAACAGAACTTACAAATGATTATGTAATTGAGTATGCACAGTGTATTGGGCACTGTCCTACAAACCAAAAGGTCGCTGGTTCGATTCCCAGTCAGGGCACATGCCTGAGTTGTGGGCCAAGTCCCCGGTTGGGGGTTTGCAAGAGGCAGTCACACACTGATGTTTCTCTCCCACTCTTTCTCCCTCCCTTTCTCTCTCTCTAAAAATAAGTAAATAAACCAAATGTTATTTAGTAATATATATATAATGCTGACTGTAGATCAGTTGTCTAAACAGGAATTGGCTCTCTGTATACCTTACGTTTTTGAGATTTATTTTAGTTTTTGATCTCCTCTAACAAGGATAGTGATAAGTATCTGATTTCATTCTCATAATGTTGCATCTGGGCACCGCATGTACAAACCAATGAATCAGAAGATACGGAATCTTATAACTTTGAAGTCAGGTTTGACATGAAAGTTCAAAATGATGTAGAAGTTCTTCTCCCTTTCAATATAAAACTTGTAAAGATCTCTGCTGTGCTGAGGGGGTGGGGAATGATTCAGACAATACCGTGTCTGGTTCCTTTTGTCCTCTCTATGAGATATATAGAATTCTTGAAAAATGCTTACAATGAAACAAAATAGCTTTTAAATCAAAGACTTGTTTTCTGGTGGCCAATTTTCGTTAATGTTCAACATGTTTTTTTTTTCCTATTTGTTTATTGCATTGTTTTATATAAGTCCAATAAATCAAGCTTATTTTGTTTTTCAAATCTAGTATACTTTTTTTCTCCAAATCTCTTGAGAGCTATATTGATTCTCTCACGGCGTTGATGGAATTGCCAATATTTCCTTGCAATTGCACAACTTTTTGCTTCATCTGATTTGAGGCAATGCTGTGAGCTGTTTCTTTCTACTTGTCCTGCCTTTTCTATGCTTCTTTGTTCTTGTTTATTACTTTTTAAGCATTGGGGTTTGTTAATTTTAGTTTTTACCTGATAATATACAAGTTGTACGCACTACTTTCTTTTTCCCATGGTTTCCCTAAAACTTTTGACTGTGCATACATAACAAAATTTGCACTGTGTCTTAAACCCTTGAACAAAACACAAACCTTAAAATGCTTTTATTTCCCTTGGCTTACTGGGATTCCCCTTTAATTCCAGTAACAACAACAACAAAAATTTATTTTATTGAGAATCTATAAAATTAAATCAGTAGCTGGTCCTGCGCTATACTGTCCAGAAAAAAAAGTCTTGAGAAAACTTAGAAGCTAATGAAAAATACTTTAAAAATTTTATTTTTATTTAATTATTTGTTTATTTTTAGAGAGAGGGGGAAGGAGAAAGAGAGGGAGAGAAACATCGCTGTGTGGTTGCCTCTCACTAGCGCCCCCAATTGGGGACCTGACGTGCAACCTAGTCATGTGTCCTGACTGGGAATCGAACCAGCGATACTTGTTTCGCAGGCCAGTGCTCAATCCACTGAGCCACAGCAGCCAGGGGAAAAATACATTTTTAAGTGAATCAGTTCAAAATAGTTTTCTTGAAAATAAATGACCTTTATAAAGTAAATATAATGCAGAAAACATACAAAAATGAATTCTTATGATGAATCTGGTAAGTTATAGCCTGATGTCCATAGTAATGGCTGCACATGAGTCAATTTTTTAAATGTGGCATTTGACATAGGATCTATCATTGGGGATGGAAAAGTGGTGTGACACTAAATAAAGATTACCTTCAAATTTCTATACCTATTCCTAAATTCATTCACCAAAAAGTATTTGCTCAATTAAATTGATATGTATAAAAATAATTAAGAAGTTTTCACTTTGATTAAATTTTTAAAAATTATTTGTCTTTTTTAATATTTTGTCACTATGTCACAACTTAAGATGAGTATACTAATAATGCAATTACATTTGAGCACAATTAACACTCACTTTCTTTATATCTAATTTCTCAGCTTCAAAATAAATTGGTTCAGCACAACCATTTTACTGGGTAGTAACTGAGCTCAGCATATTAATTTTTTTGTCATATGCCCATTTTTGCTTTTTAAAAATCGCATTCTGCTTTGGTGAGATGTAATTACTTTAGAAAATCCCAAAGAATTGATCCAAAATAAACTCCTTGAACTAATAAATGACTATAGCAAATTGGTAAGATACAAGGCTAATGTACAAAAGTCGATTGCTTCCTTATATACCAACAATGAGCAATTTGAATTAGAAATTAGAAGCACACACCATCTATGGTTGAAATCTAATGAGCTTTGTCCACCACTAAAAACAAGATGTAGAATGTTTCTATCACCCAAAATGTTCTACCCAGCTCCCTCTCTCCATGGCAATTACTTTGTTTCTATCACTATAGGTTAGTTTTTACCTGTTCTATACCTTCAAATGGAATTATATAATGTGTATGTTTTAGTGTCTGGCTGCTGTACCTTGGTATAACAGATTTGAGATTCATCTATCTTGTTTCTGTCAGTTTCTTTTTGCTATCAAAATCTGTATCATTTTATATTTTAACCACTGATATTTGAGAGTTTCTAAATATCCTCAATTTAGTATTGTCTTTTTATCTTCTTCTAAAGTATATTTTGTTGATTATATTGTTACAGTATCACAATTTTTTTCCCCTTTCATCCCCTCTGCCCAGTATCCACTTCCCTTCAGCAATCCCACCCCCCTTAGTTCATGTCCATGGGTCGTGCATATACATTCTTTGGCTTCACCCTTTCTTATATTATTCTTAACTTCCCCCTGTCTATTTTGTACCAGCCAATTATGCTTCTTGATCCCTGCACCATTTCCCCATTTCTCCCCCTCCCCCTCCCAGCTGATAACCCTCCAAAGGATCCCCATACCTATGATTGTGTTCCTATTCTGGTTTGCTTACTTGGCTTTTGTTTTTATTTTTTAGATTCAGTTGTTGATAGTTGTGAGTTTGTTGTCATTTTTGTGTTCATAGTTTTGATCTCCTTTTTCTTAAGTGAGTCCCTTTGACATTTCATATAATAATGGCTTGGTGATGATGAGTTCCTTAAGCTTTACCTTGTCTGGGAAGCACTTCATCTACCCTTCCATTCTAAATGATAGCTTTGCTGGATAGAGGAATCTTGGTTGTAAGTCCTTGCTTTTCATCACCTTGAATATTTCTTGCCAGTCCCTTCTTGCCTGCAAAGTTTCTTTTGAGAAATCATCTGATGGTCTTATAGGCACCCCTTTGTAGGTAACTCTCTGCTTTTCTCTTGCTGCTTTTAACATTCCCACTTATCTTGAATCTTTGGCATTTTAATTATGATGTGTCTTGGCGTGGTCCTCTTTCGGTCCAACTTGTTTAGGAGTCTTTGTGCTTCCTGGACTTGTATGTCTATTTCCTTCACCAAATTTGGGGAGTTTTCCTTCATTATTTTCTCACATAAGTTTTCCATTTCTTGCTCTTCCTCTTCTCCTTCTGGCACTCCTATGGTTCGGATGTTGGCACGTTTAAAGCTGTCCCAGAGGTTCCTAAGCCTCTCCTCATTTTTTTTTATCAATTGTTGTTTCTTCATTCTGTACTGGTTAACTGTTTTTTCTTCCTTATGTTCTAAAGCATTGATCTGAACTCAAGTTTCCTTCCCTTCACCATTGGTTTTGTGTGGATTTTCCCTTGTTTCATTTAGCATAGCTTCCACTTCTTATGCGTTTGCCACACTTAAATATGTGTCAAGTCTGTGAGCATCTTTATCACCAGTGTTTTGAACTCTGCATCTGTTAGGTTGGCTATCTCCTTGTCTCTTAGTTCTCCCACTGGAACCTTGATCTGTTCCCCCTTTGGGGCCATACTTCTCTGTCTCCTCATCTTGACCGGCTCCTGTGTCTGTTTGCCTCTGTGTCTTAGGTAGAGCTGTCGCACCTGTTACGTTGTAAGGGGCAGAGCCTTAGGGATTCATCAGTATAGGGAGACCCATTTCACCACATTGTGGCGCTGTATGTGGGGTAGGGGTCTGAGAGGGAACAATGCCGCTTATTCAGCACTCACCCCTTTTCCAGGCCCTTCTCCCACTTCTGTATGGGACTTGTGCCTCTGTAGCTGTTGCCCTGGCCATTGTTCCCAGAGCGGGTGGGTCTGCAGATGCTCTAGGTCCATGGGGGCTCTTTAAATAAGTGAATTCTGCTGAGAGACCAGAAGTTTCTGCCTCTGCCCCAACCCCCACTGGTTTGTACATTCAGAAGCAATGAGGCTTGATTTTTCCTGTGCTGGGACCATGAGCTGTGTGGTGTGATCAGGAGCTGGGAGTGCTCCCCAGGTGTCCCTCCCTACTTTTTAAAACGTGTGACTGCACTTTCTGCTGGCCTGCCACTGCCACTGCTGCTGCCGCTGCTGCCGCTGCTGCCATCACCACACTGCATCCTCTCCACCTTGGCTCTGCCCCTCCTACCTGTCTGGATGAGTATTTCTTCTTTATATCTTTGTTTGTTGGACTTTCATGCAGCTCAATTTTCTGGAACTTCTCATTGTCTCTAGTTTTGAGGTAGTTGTATTCCTTCTTAGTTGTGGCGGGAGATGCAGTGTGTCTGTCTAGGTCTCCATCTTGGCCGGAAGTCCATCTTTTTTTTTTTTTTTTTGGCATTGTAAACACACTTTTATTTAAAATTAAAATTTTTGAAACAGCTGTACTAAGAGTGGTTATCATAGGTCTTTAAATAAGACATAACATTAAAATAATTGTGTACATTTTGAATTTTTAAAGCACCACTTAACACTTACATGTGAAAAAAAATTAAATACTGAAACACTGTTCTATCTCAGGAATGAGTTTGGGAATGCACATGGGATAAGAGAGTCATCTTTAACCTCTGCGTACTGACAGGGAACACTCAATTCAAAGCCATCTTTAAGCATTTCCTATATTGCTCACTTAAAGGAAAACAAATGCAGGTATCAAAGAATTTCTTGGTAAATTTCTAGCTCTTGGAAGGCTACAGCTTTCCTTAAATGTGATTTCTATATTTTAAATTTGTCACCCCAAAAAGCTAAAGTGTAGGATTTACAAGTATTTCATTTTTTGGAGAAATTTTGAGAAATGACCACAGTTGCAGCACATCCAAAAAACTGGAACTAGTTTAATGATCTCTGAAAACCTTTATGTTCTAGATTTATTTTGAAACCAATTTCTAAACAACATAGCATAGAAACAATACATATGTATACCACACTGCTGAAGTAGCTTAAACTTGCCAAGACATCTTCAGAGCACCTCCTTTTGTACTAATTTCCTTGAAGAGTTTCTAGGTCACTCTGCTTGTCACAACACAAACGACCTACCCTAACAACTGCTCTTAGGTGTTTGCTCTGCCAGCTCAGGGAATGTCCTAATAAGCTTCTCCGCATTTCCCAGTCTCTCACATGAAACAGCACTTGTGGCTGGTCATCCTCTGGCCCTGCCTCACCGCCTGTTTGACCGCTTTTCATACTTGTCCTGGCTGCTCCGCTTCCTCGGTGGAGAAGGACTGACTGTGCCCCGAGCTGGGAAGCCGTGCCTGCACGGGTGGGCTCTGTGCTTCTTCCGGCTTTCTTCTTCCTCGTTGTGGCTCTTCACAGGTTCCTTATCGCCCTCTTTTTGCTCATGGTCTTGCTCTTTCTGGGAGGGGAGTGTGTTCTTAATTGTGTTAATGAGAAATCTTTTATTGGTGCTAGCAAGAGGACACTTCATCCAACCCATAGGTCCCATTGTTTCTGCCCTTGTTTTCCCACGTTTTGCCTCTTTAAGCAGTTCTTCTATTGCTTTCCTTTCCAACTCCTGGTCCTCTTCCATCGCGGGGGGCGGCTGACGGAATCCTCAGGTGGTGCTGGCGGATGGGATGCTTTGCCCCATATCGCGAAACGTGCGAGCCAAGCAGGAAGGAAGGGGGAAGTCCATCTTTTTATCTTTATTTATCCTGGCACATGTTTGAAAATATCTCACTTATGATATTTATTTCCACTTTTCCTAGTGAATCATCTTTTCATGTGTTTATTGAATGTTTGCATATTTTATTTTGTGAACTGTTCAAGTCTTTTGCGTATTTTACATTGGGTTGTATGTATTTTATTATTTTTTCATGAGAATTTATATATATATGAATATGAGATATCAGTAATCCGATATTAGACTCTTGCTGTGATGTAGTAAACTATTCAGGCGGAATTCATGAAGAAGTAACAGTAATTAACTCCAACATTTTTTACTGCTTTTGGCCTCAAAGCAGTCTTACCTGTTAACCAACAGGCAATCACATACTGAATTTAGGAAGGGAATTTACCATTATTGATGATTTCATAACTTACTGTCTCCTGAAGTGTTCCATAAGCTGTTTCATAATGACTATATGCAATAGAAAGTAACAACCATTCTATGAACTCAGCATAAAACTGCTAGAAAATCAGCTTTAAGAGGAAAATTGCTACAGCTGGAGATAACCCTGGCAAATAAGCTGTTAGGGAAGATTCAAGTCCACTGGATACAGACAATCTGGGTTAACAATATACCTATCAGTAGTGGCACGTGAACCTACAATTGCCTGATGTACTTTTTAAATATCTGGTAAATACACTTGAAAACCATGCTATTTAATCTACGTAATAGCAATTTAAATTGCTACAGCCTTCTCCTTCATCTTTCTCAAGTGTAGTACCATTCTGTAGGTGAGAAAGAACATTTTATTTGAAGGAAAAAAATAGCCACTGGCAAAGAGACTTAACTAGCTCAGAAGAGGATCAAAAAAGAAATAAGAAAAGACATTATTACGAGATTGATTATAAACCTGCAGAACAATTTGTGTTGGTAGAGCAGAAGTGTTTATAAAGATAAAGGACTTCTAATGAAGTACAGGAAGGTCTGAATGCTTGCCTGTGTTTCCTGTGATAAACAACAACAGAACAGACAAATAATCAAGGAACTTTGTTTCCAGTTCTACCTTCCCCATACTCTCCGTGTGTTCCACCCTCTTCCCAATTCTCCTCATGGTTACCTGGCAAACTTCTTTCTGTGTGGAGTGAAGATGCGAATAACTTTGGAGCAGCCAGGTAGTTCGTGGGGTCTGAGTCACTGGTTTCATGAAAAGCATGTAAAGTGCCCAGTTTTGAATGAACTCATTCGATATTGGATCTGCATCTCATAGCAGTGCAAAGTAGTCTGGAACATAGCTCCTCAGAGAGAGACATTTTTTTCATTTGCAGATATTAATTTTTCCTTTGGGAGCATTTAATACTTCTTTCATGCAATAAAATTGGTACCCAAGATAGTGAAAAAGTTAACAGTGATGATATATGATTTTGAATGTCTTTCATCTGTATCATAAAATATTTATTTTAAACCTTGATCATTGAATGTTTCCATGCTAATTGTATAGATTGGTTTGTAGTTAAACATTTTATGTCTGAATGAATAGAGGTGAGGTATGATCTGGATAGGTAAAATCTAGAGAGATCACAGAGAGCTTACCTACCATGGGAGAACTGTTGGGCTCCATTTAGTGGGTAAAAAAGATAAGTTTTTTTTTTTTTTACCCTGTTGAAGGAGCCAGAGGCATGTGCAATTCTAATATTACGGATACCACCTAAGAATTCAGACGGTCAGAGTAAGTGGAGGGTTATGGATAAACACAATGAAAACCTGTTGAGTCAGAGAAACAACGTATTTCTTGAGAGAGATTAAGCACAGTGGTTAAAACTGGTTTATTGCTACCAACACACATGGAGACTAGAAGTAATATAAACTACAACTAGTACCTGTATTTTTAACTATAGTAGTATTTGCATAGCTCTAAGAAACTGTAACATTTTCTGCTATGTTCTTAAGTGGTAAATGACAGTGCATATGGAACTAATAAGTTCTAAAGACAGTATAAATGTTGTATAGAAAGGATCATTAGTAATTCCATCAAGTGGAAATTTCCATGGGAGAAAGCAGACACACACACACACACACACACACACACACACACACACAACATTAGGACCAATTGACAATGCATGAATGAGTCAATTCAACATTTTTCTGCTTATTATTTAAGTACTAAACAAAAGATTGTTCACCAAATAGCTCATCTCTTTCCGTTATGTTATGGAACCTTTTGCTCATTTTCTGCTCTTACTATGCATTTGAACTAATCTTCAGGGTTTGGCTACCTTACTGTAATTTAACCTTGGGATTATAGTTTTATGTTTAACTTTACATGTCCTCATTATATTTGGGAAGGACAAAATACGATTCTCCCTTACTTTTTTAGGGTCAGAGAGATGATACAACTGATAAAAACAATCATTAGAAACTCCAAGGAAACTAAAGCGTATGTGATACATATTTCTTTTTCTTTTCTAACTAACTTCTTTAGACGATGGCCCTGGTCAGGGTATGTGAATTGGCAAATTTAGTAGCATGAATTGTGCACAGTAGTGTTAGAGGTTTCTCTCTGGCGTGCTAATATCAATAGAAAGCACAGACAGATCAATCACTGCTATCCATACGTGCAGTTAGACGTGGGCCTGAAATATTCTCCTCTAGCAGGCAATTAATAAGTCTGAAATAAATTACAGTGTCTAGCTGGTTGTTTTAGCTTGAGCTGCAACCGGTATGACTCACTGATATCCAATTAAAGACAATATCTGGACAACATCTCACAAAAGCAAAAATCAGGTAGTACCACTTGATGATAAGTCCAATGACGTGCTCTACTGAGAAGTATAAAGACTTGGGGCCAATTATATGAACTCTTACTTTGTAATCTTCAACCATTTGTATGTGGTTTGTGTATCATGACATAGAAATTATAAAGTGCTGGTTTACTGTTCCGGGATATATCCCTCACTTTCTTTACCACGGTGTCAATTCTATCACATTTCTCTGGGTTGTCTGACTGCCAATTCCAGATGGCAGACACGTGAGTAACAAGCGAGAGAGAACAGAAAAAACCCCAGTCAATAGGCAGTTACCCAGACACATGTAGCCGATTGGAGACCCTCCACTGTACCCTGCCTAAAAACTGATTCTCCAGTAAGCATCAGAGTAAGTGAATATTCTTTCATGCCACTAAGTTTGGGGGTAGATTGTTATGCCTTGTTTTTGAGAATTAACAGTAAGCACTATATGTTTAATTCATGGACTTCTGCCTGTATTACTTTAATAAGTGTGTCTTAAGCTCTCTATTTTGATTTAAACTCTTTAGTAGTCACCAATTAGATTTGCTCAAACACCCGGCATATCTATTGAAATAAATTTCCTATCTCGATATCCTTTGCAACAGAGTGTATTTTAAGCCAATAATTTACAACATTAGCTAGAAGCTTCAGGTAAAATAGGAGTTAATCATCATAACAAAAAGTCTTCCCAAACCTGGCCCCTCCCTCCCCGCTCCCCAGCCTGGAGCAAGGGGAGGGTTAGGAGGGAGGTGGGGTGTGTGCTATGCACTGGCCAGCTCGGGTGTGGGGGGGGGCAGGCGCCATGCGGGGTGGGGCAGAAGTGAGGTCGCTGTGCCTGTCCCCATGTGATCTGAAAAGTGCTGGCAAAATGCGGCTGCTGCGTTGCCAGGGGCGGGGTGACGTGACTCCTAGTCCATTGCCGGCAGCGAGGGGAGTATCTCAGACTCAGCTGCCTCTGTCTGGTCTGGCTGCCGCTTCTGGCCCCAACTCTGGCCTCAGCTCTGGCCCCTCCCTGTTCCCCGGGCCACCCAGGGCCTGTCAGTGGCCTGAGAAGATGGTTGGATCACTGCAAACATTGTCTCAGTGTAGAGACTGAAGCAGACAGTGACCAGGCTAGACCATATGAGCTAAGCAGGGAGCATCACAGGAGAATATAGGACATCCATGAAGAACACTGGGAGAGAGGACAGGTTGAGGGTTGCTGATCAATTGTGAGACACAGCTACTGTTCCTGAACTCTGGCACTTGACCTTGGCCCCTAGAACTGGATGCTGGAACCAGCTGTAGCCACAGGAGAGGAGCTGCCAGAATTGACCCAACACTGTTGGAGGGCCCTGGAGGTAAGACAAGGCCACCTGAGGAAGAGGCTTTATCCCAAGCCCCTGAGAGTGAGGAAGAACAGAAAAACAAAGGCTCTGTAAAGGAGTATGTATGTCCTCAGTGAACTTGTAGAGACAGAGAAAATGTATGTGGAGGACTTGGGGCAGATTGTGGAGGGTTACATGGCCACCGTGGCTGCTCGGGGGGTCCCGGAGAGTCTTTGCGGCCGTGACAGGATTGTGTTTGGAAACATCCAGCAACTATATGAGTGGCATCGAGACTATTTCCTGATGGGCTGGCTCAGCTCTTCATCAAACACAGCGCCGGCTACACTGTCAGAACAGGCCCAGATCAGAGCATGCCGTGTCAGAATCTGGGGACAGCTGCTTTGCGGAGCTCCGGCAGCAGCTGGGGCACCAACTGCAGCTCAGCGACCTCCCCATCAAACCAGTGCAGAGGATCATGAGATACCAGCTGCTGCTCAAGGGTTTTCTCAAGGATTATAGTAGAGCTGGGATGGATACCGAAGGGCTGGAGAGAGCTGTGGAAGCCATGTGCTTCGTGCCCGAGCGCTGCAACGACATGGCGACCCTGGGGAGACCGCGGAGATTTGAGGGCAAACTGAATGCTCAGGGGAAGCTCTTGTGCCAGGACACATTCTGGGTCACGGAGCCTGAGGCTGGGGGACTTCTCTCCTCCCGCGGTCGCGAGTGGCGTGCCTTCCTCTTTGAGCAAATTGTCCTCTTCGGTGAGGCCCTGGGAGGATGTCTGGCTTTTGGGTTTGTTGGAGAGGGCAGGAACCAGAGGTGGCCTGAGGAATTTGGGGGTGCTGTCTTCCATTTGCCACTCCAGGTGAGCTGTGTTGGACTGGAGGGGAACCTCCAAGGTCAACCCTTGCCGCTTTGCTCTGACCGCCAGACGGCCAGAAGATGGGATCCGGCGCTGTGTCCTGCAGACTGCAGACTCTGCAGCTAGTCAGGCCTGGATCCAGCAAGTGGCTCGGGTCCTGGGAAGCCAGCGGGACTTTCCCAATGCATTGCAGTCACCTATTGAGTGCCAGAGACGAGAGAGCGGGACCAACAGCCTGGGGCAGCAGGAGGACCTGGGGTAGGAAGCCCTGGGAAAATTCGGCCCAGAGACCGGCCCCAGGTCAGCACGCACACACCCATCAATGGCTCTCTCCCCTCCCTGCTGCTGTTACCCAAACGGGAGTTGGCCAGAGCCCCCTTGGCCCTGGACACACAGGCCCTCAGTGACATCCCCCAAACTCCTCGTGACTCTCCACCTTCAGTTCCACCAATTGCAAACACCCCTCCCTGCCAGGCCAGACTTGCCAAGTTGGATGGAGGTGAGCGGTAGCTGGTGAAGGCCATCGGGGCGGTGCCGACTCAGCCACTCTCTCCCTGAGGGAACTTCAGGGCAACCCTCTGGCACTGCCCCAAACCCCTCCCTCTTGGTGCGCCTGGGGGTGGGAGAGGCTGGGGGTGGTGCCGACTTGGAGAAGGGCACCTAAACTCAGAAGGACTTCTTGCTGTCCCAGTAACACAGGTTCCTTCAGCTCCTGCCCCTGTGCGTGCATCACAGGTCCCCCCAGAGGAGGATATGCGGGTGGGTGGGAGGGCTGGGGAAAGGGCTAGATCAAAATTATTTGTTTTGTTTTTACTTTTTATTTTTTTCTGTTTTCTGAGAATAAACGTTTTGTTATATATATACCGTGTCACTCCCGAGTCGGACTGCACAACCATTCTCGGCGGTGCAGATAGACTCTTAAGAAGCTACACCATCGTCTCTCGAGACGGACGGCTGCCGATATATATATATATAAACAGTCTTCCCAAGCTATACGGTGGAGAAAGGGGGAGGGAATCAACTTTCATTTGAAGCACTTTTCCAGTAAACATCCGCAAAGAGGCAAAACTAAAATAGGAAGCTTTGACCTGAGTTCCCAGGCCTGTGAGAAAAATCCGAGAAGCTAAGGGGTCCAGACCTCAAACTAAATGAATGACATACAAAGACTTCCTTCAGGTCGGTGTGTTCACGTGCAGTGAATCAAAGTGCTGAAATGACAAGCAAAATTGCTTGTTTCAGAGAACACAATAATATTCTGCTGAAACTGATGACATTCAAAATAGCAAATTCAAAAGCAATCCAATATGCCTCTAAGTAATTATAAAAATACATTTTATGAGAATGGAGCCCAGGCAGAAAGTCCATTTATTGGGTGATCAAAACCCTGGCAGCCAATTGACCACCCCCCAAATATAACATCTTATCAATATAAAAAATACATTTTGAATACATGGAAGAATAATTACTGGTCTCAAAGAATTAGTTTTATGTTACACATTTATTTTTTAGCTTTGTAAGATGCTATTAAATACAATAAAATTGTTCTAAAACATTACTGTCTTCCTTGTCAAAACAAGCTATGTCTGCTTGTAAGCTGCTCTTTTATTTTCTTATAACACATTTTAAGAAAATAGCAATTGCAAAGAATGCCTCGTGCTAATCTGCTTAAAAAATTATACATGCTTTGAAAGAACATTCTGAAAGTCTCTCCCAGGTTAACTGTTTTAACTTTCATTGTCTATATCATAGTTATTTATACTTTCAATGTGAGAGATACACATCAGTTGGTTGCTTCTCACGTGCCCCCAGCTGGGACCTGGCCGGCAACCCAGACTTGTGCCCTGACTGGGAATCAAGTCGGTGACCTTTCAGTTCACAGGACAATGCCCAACCCACTGAGCCACACCAGCCAGGGCTCTCTTAATCTTTAACCACTGTCTCAGAGAAGCAGACATGGTTTGTTCAATTGCTAAATTTGGAAATAACTAGGAATGCAAAAGTTCTTTTGCTCTGCACAGCTGAGCTGTCCCCCCACTATCACCAGTTGTCTCCTGGCCCTGGCATGACTATGAGGGGACGGGTAAATCTGCCTAATTTTATGGTTCACTTAGCACATCCATTGTCTCTTGCAGTAGGTTACATCTTCAGGGTTAATGTCTCTTAGTAATGAAAGCAATAATTTGGCCACCAATTTTACCATTTGTTTGGTTCTCAACATTTTTAGAACTTGGGTAGAGAATATGAGTGCGTTTTTATGGTCATATATAGAGAAAAAATTTAAAATAAATGATTGACATAGATACATATATTGTGTTAAAACAATACTGACATGTATATGTATAAAATTAAAGTGTTTTATATGTGTGGCAGAGTTTTGGAAAATGGTCATGAAATTAAATCAACGTGATTTTATAACTGAGCCATTGTGGTGATGACAGGCAATGGGAAATGCAGGTGATTCTCTGTCCATGAGGTTATGTAAATATGATACATGCATTATAGTGTCACCAACTAAGAAAAATTAAAGAGGGAGAAATATTTGGGGCAATGATCGCTCTGGAAATATTAGCATTTGATGTGTCTATGGGAAATCTAGGCTTGGAATGTCTGTAGATTCTGACATAATTGATCCCAAAGGTTTGAGGGGAATTTAGGATTAGAAACATATGTTAGGGAGTTCTCACCATGCAGATAGGGAACAGGTAAGGTCAAACATAAGTGTGCGGTATGGCACAGGTGTCAGACCAAGGAAGAGACTCTTATAACGCCTTCATGTAAGTGGCAGATGGAGGAAGATGAGCCTGAAAAAAAATCCATTGGGTTTTGTAATTCGGACATCATTGAAAACCTTCACGAAAGTAGTCTTAACTGGAAATATTTTGGACAAAAGCCATATTAAAGAGAAATAAGGAAAGAATGGGAGGTGAAGAAGTAATGAAGAGTGAATCTAAATTACAATTTTGAAGTTTGTGAGTATTAAAAGTTTTTTTCCACATAAGATATCTTAACACTTTTATACAATGATGGATGGGCAATTTTGAAGACACAGGGAGATTAATTATCAGGGAGAGCTGGCAGTAGACTGAATGGATCAAGGTCCCGCAGTGGACTTGAGACTGTGGTAGAATGCTGAAGTGGATTGTGGAACATGCCTGCAAATTCCTCCCTATTTTTAAAAGCAAGGACATCTCATGAAAATTAAGGTCAGGGGCTTGAGGAGAGGGTTGAAAATTTACACAAGTATTTATAAGAAATGAGGTATTTGGAAATGTCCATGGACATCTCTGTTGTTGCTCTTCATAATGTGGCTGTTGTTATCCACTTAGACCTTGTGTGTAGGCCAACTTTGTGGTGTAGGTTTAAGTCAGCAGCATCCTTACTGTCAGCCTTTCTCTGTCCTCCTGTGGTTTTTACTTTCATTGATAGCTTCCAACGTATATTTGTATATGTTAATTAGATGTGCGCATATCCTCCCTAATAGAAGATATGCCCCAATGAGGAGAAGGGCTTCATCTGGACTCTTACTGGCCTCACCAGCATCACTAAAAGCATGTTGACACATAGGAGTCGCTCAATAAGTGCTGATTCAATGCATAACTGAGCCATATACATGGGAGGATGAAACTTACACACAGACACACATACAAATTCAACACCAACCATGAATGACCCTGATTTGTCCAGTATTATATGACCATGATACATCTATTTACCTGGACAGCCATTTCATAAAAGCTCTAATATTGGGCGGAGATGAGAACACTTTACTTTTTACATATCGAAACTACCATCTCCTCTGAGGAAAAAAATGTTGTAGAAAGTTACTCTGATAGTTAGTAAGGACATACTTCAGAGTATTTTGTAAACTCTATGATTCAAACCTTGGTCATTACATTGATGTTAGATTATTGCTAAAATAATTGTCATAATGTGTACATAGTAAAAAAATTCAATGTTAGCTATTTTATCTCCTGGCTGTTTTGCAGGCCTTTATTATTATAGCACTTGTCACATATGGTAAATATTAGCTGGGCACCACTTAAAATATAGATGTAGTCTTTGATATTCCTGACTAGCAGTTTTATCACTTGTGCGTTATTCTCTGTAAGTGCTTCTTTGAGTCTAAAGAGACCCAATAATCCTAAGAGAAAGTGTCATTTAACAAAATATTGTTGAGCTCTCCCCATCATTCTCAATACACATTTGAGTCTGACTTCGAGTCCTGTCTTTAGCCTAAGGGAAGAAAGCTGCCGAGTTGCCCAGACTACTGTTGACTTAATAAGAGGCTGTGCATTTATGAGAGTCAATCCTTTTTGAAATGGCGGATTGTAGAATATCCAGTTTGAATCTTAGGTTGTATGTCTTCTATGTGTACATTTGATGATAGTAGTTATCACTGGTAGTCCTATCATATATATATATATATATATATATATATATATATATATATATACATTTATATCACTAAAATTTATCCGTGTCTTTTGTTTATTTACAAATAGAATCTGATTAGTAAGGCCCAACACTGCCTCTCCAAACCTTCTACTAATATAAAATCCTTACAGACTGAGAAAAATATGAAAACTCTTAACACCTAAAGCTAATACTGACAGTCTCCATAATGTGATCTTTCAGGAAGATTTCCCAGTACCATCAATTTTTCAAAATGAACCAAGAAGGAGAAGAATCAACAGACGCACATGTTTTGTTGCTTTAAGTTGTATAGAGCTTGAAAAACTGAGAGTAATTATGTTTCTTTCTTGTACTCTGCCTTGGATCAAAAATGCAGAATTTGTCCCACCTAGAATACTACAATATCTATCTTTTAAGTCAAAATGACTTTGCTTAGGATAATTTGGTCTTTCAAGTTCTAGAGCGAAAGGAGCAATTCCTGTCAAATTTCTAGTCTTTTCTAGTGAAGGTGGTTTTGCAAAAATGTAGATACTAACTACACAATACAATATACAGTTGATGTATCTACACTTTTGCATATGTGCAGAGTTTTTGGGTGAAATGTCAAATCACCCAGGTGACTTAGCCCTGCGACAGCTTGGATGGAAATGGAGGGCATTACACCAAGTGAAATAAGCCAGTCAGAAAAAGACAAATACCATATGCTCTCACTGGAAAATCTTATTAGTATATTCATTCATTCTATTAGTTTTGCTTCTCTGGAGAAAACTAATGCACAGGTATTTGAGATTTGTTGATTATCGATGTCATTGGGAAACATTGCACCTTATTGATAGCCTATACAAAAGAGGAGGATATGGACAAAGTTCTTTTAGATATTACTATGATATATCATTGAACTTAATATTCCTCGTGGCTTTACGTCATCATGCCTCCCAATACATGAGGTCATCCTACCGACATTATATGTTGAAGATGTGTGTGTGTGTCTGCATTTTACATGTACAATGGTAGTGGTATTTTAGAGGTCAAAATATACTTTCTTTTATTTTTCCATATTGTTTAAAGTTTTGCAGGAGCATATCATTTTTATAAAAACATTTGTTCTATAAAATATCAAATTTCATAAAAACTAGGAAAAGCAAAATACAAAACAAAATACAGAGGCATTTTTCTTTTACAGGGTCCTCTTTTTAGAGATTAAAAAACATGCTGGATCTTTAAACCTGCAATGATGAACATGTTGCAAGGATGCCCAATTTAGATGTTTGTTTTTTATTTAATATCAATGAAAGTGAGAGTAATAAAAATAGCCGTTCCCCATCTTAAGCACTTTATATGCTTTACCTAATTTGCTCATCAGTCAAATTACTCTTCTTATACATTTTAATAAGTTTCAGGTTCCCCCATTACCAGCATACTCTCCTTTACTTAGCCCAGGACATGATAGATCAATGCAACTATTAACCACAGACATATGTCAAGACACCGTGAGTATTTTCACATGAATTAAATTGAATAGGACATAAATCAATAACTATGTCAAGAAAACCAGGCTCAGTACATGAAATATATAGCACATTTCAGTGGATGGTGACGAGGGAAGACTGACAGAAAAAGAACAACACATCGTAAGCAAAATGCGCTCGACCACAAGTAAGCTGTTCGCTCCTCCAGCGGCCAATGCAGTGAATATCGCGCCTATCTTCATACGCACCTTCGAACTTATGCAGGACGTGTGCGGAAGAAAATACAAGTCTAAATTTAGAGAGCAGAGAATGTTTTCGCTTGGGCTTTCGCTGCCATCCGTCCTGCCACTTTCGGATTTTCCTAAAGCAACTTTTGTAGAATCTCAGTGAACACGGCGTAGCAGCTCGCGGCTGGAAATGCAATTCCTGAGTGTAACTGACAGAGCATGGGCGTGATCCTAGATGGAAACGCCAACAGCATCTCGGGTGCTCCATCTAAATCAGTGCCCAATATAAAAGTGGCCTTGCTCATGATACGTTTCTTTCCGACGCAAAGCTGTGCATCCTTTCCTATTAAGAGCACCGCCTGCCTGGGCTTTCCTCGCCATCTAAAGGCACCGACTACATCCAGCCCTTTTCAATCTCTGGCGGCCAAACTGAGTTTGACTTAGAGGGCAAGTAGTCTCTATATTCAAGCTCTTATAATAAGAGGGTGTAAACACTGTGATTAACATTGGTCAGGGTTACACCCTCTTATTGTAAGCTGCATCTAGTTGGAAAATGTATCTAAATACTTCACGATGGGTCTAAAGAACAATGAAGGATTTTTTTTTTTCTTAAATGCTGTGGCTAAATATCTTTGACTTACTGAGCAATGTATTTCTAACTCCTAGCATTGGTACTACTTCTTTTTAAAAAATTACAGGACACGTCTCTCTTGGGAAACTAGTCAGGGTCCTGACCGGAAACAGAATTCACTTCTGAAAACTGCTCAGATTGGTCTTTCAAGTCCTTAAAGGTATATATACATAGATTTAGAAGATAGAGCTGATGGACCAAAATAGAGGAGGCCGTTGTTGCAGGAGGTTGCATTGCCTGATTGATGATGGTGGTCGTTCCCCCTGGAAGTCTTCCTACAGGTCCGTAAGTTTGTAAGTGTCATCTTCTGATTCTCATTAACAGTCTGTTCGGCGTGGGGGTCGGCAGCTTTCATTATCTCCATTTTTTTCATATGGGGAAAATAAGGTTCATAGATTTTTTTTTCTTGGAGCAATAAGAAAATGAAACGACTACTTTTATATTGATTTGTTACATGGGAAAGGTTTTCCCAGTGCTATGTTGAGCCCTGTGAAAAAGAGCTTATAAGTAAAAGTTCAGAAAATATGCATGTCATCAAAAGACATTTGGCTGGAGAGGTAATAAGGCAGTTAGCAAATTTTTGCAAGTCCTTAGATTTATCTACCCTTTTTATTTCATCGGGTCATTTACAGGGGCTCAGAGCTGGATGTACCTGTAAAATTGAACACAGCCTCTAAAACTGATGTACCTCTGCCTGAAAAATATTTTGTTCATGACTTGTTATAGTCAGCTAATCTCTAACCTTCTATTGTGCTAAGTTTAAAACTCTGTGTAAGATATTTAGTTAAAATAAGAAGCATGCACCTGTATCTTCTAACAATATATTTGGATCTACTTTCCAATTTATTTTTCTTTTCCATTTTCTTTCTTTCTTTTTTTTCTTTCACTATTCTGTTTTTTACTTTAAGGTTATTCCATGGTAAAATATCCAACTGTTTTCAACTTTTACATTTCCTTATCACTGTCCAATTTATACACTCAAAATGTTTTCCTCTCAAGATGTGAAACAGTCTGCTCCATTTGGTAATTAGCCGCTTTTTAAAAAATTCTCAGGCTATTTTTCAGTATCATCTGTGATTTTTCCCTAGTGTATGCCAAGAATGTAGAAGATTAAAACACTATTATCCTCATTAACTTGCTCAGGTCAGGCCCTTGGGTGGCGAGCTGTTTATATTTTCAAAATACCATCTGAGTGTTTCATAATTATGATTACTCAGAAATTCAAGTGAATTGCAAATGGTATAATGGCAGAAATCTGTTTATCACAATCACAGTGATTTCTTTAAACCAATGACCTCTACCACACACTGGCGACCACCCAAAGTGTTTGTCACTGACTTACTTTGGGCTCGTTAATTATTTGTTTAATAGTTTGTAGGTCACTTACTTTCACAGTAATGTGAAGAGAGTTGCGTTGAGTATTACTAGAAGCCAGAGCATAGCTGTCCTTTTTACTGCACCTCACTGGTCCCCTTTTTGGAAAGACAATTATAATTTGTAATTCCCACCTACACCGGTGGCATGGGATTCTTTTCTATGGGGTTGAATGGTGGTTCATTGCAGTCGTAGGAAGGGCTTTCCTCGGTGCTCTCCCCTCTATGGCTTCTCCTCCCTCCCTCGCTAGCACAGCCGGCAGACCTGTGGAGTAGACTTCAATGTTACAGAGCACTTGGAGTCTGCAACGATGAGTGATTTAGTCTAAAGGTGACAGAAAAGTAAAAAGTAGCAGTCGATGACAAACAGACAGTATGAAAAGACTGGCAATAAAACAACCAGATTATGGTTTTATAGGCATCAAGAACAGAGGGGAAAAAAAGAAATAAAAATGCACGCAGATGCTTCTCTACAAAAAGGACCCAGGAATTAGGAAGTCATTGAACTTGGACTAAAGTAATTTTCACTAATTGGATAACTTGGAGCCACTAATTTTAACTCAATGGGCATTTATTAAAAACCTCTGAGATGGGAAGCACTGGCCCAAGTTGCTATGGGGAAACAAAGGACATCAGGCACTTGCTACACAATTCCAGGTGACAATGATTCCAAGTCATCAATCCCCAGAGCGCAATAAGGGCTTATGCCTTCCAGATGGAGAGTATCAGGAAGTTCAGAAATCCAATTTGTTCTCTTCCAAAGGTCCGTGGATCTCTCTGTTTTCATTCTGCCCTGCAGGGGTATCTAAGCTCCTGTGAGAGGAGTTATACTTTCATTGGCCACCTAAGGGCTTTGGCTGTTGGTGAATCCAGTGAAACAGGAAAGCCGAGTGACGGCCGTCCTTTCTTGGGCACATCCACTTCATATGCATGTTAGTGGCAGATTTTTTCAAATATATATTGTTTTATTTCATTCGTGTTCAATTACATGAATTTTTTTAAAGCAGCTCTCTTCATGGAAATCATGTAGGGAAGGTTTTTATTTAGGCAACCCCTAACTGAATCAACCTCATTTTATAACATTTTTTCCAAGAGTAAATGATCAATGAATTAAGTGCATTTATGAGGCACTGGTTAAGAGATTTCAGCATGAGGTAATTCTCTAGACTGTAAAAACTCGGGGACAGTATTGTCACCATAGCAGTTGTCATTTCCTTCGTAGCTGCCTGATCATTTGGTATATTTAATAACAAGTAGCTAAGGTGATGTGATAGTCGTTGAAAATAAAACACATCACTTTCAAACTAAGGAATACGGACGTTAATTTTGTCAGGTGTTTAGCTGATTTCACCTCCAACCTAGACAATTCTCCAGATTTTATACAGTATAGCAGTTAAGTACTCTTTATTGAGGAGGGTCTATACTAGCCAATATTAAAAAAAAACAACAACAAAAAACAACAACCTTTGTTTTCTGACAAGGAAAAAAGTGCCATTTTATTTTGCAACCCAGAAGACAGTTGCTAGGGTATCGTGGAAAGTATGACATATTAACAGGACACCATCTGGTGTGATAGCATAGCTTTGCTCTTGCGTGACTCAACTAGCAGCAAATTGGACTTGTCCGCCTCTGCCGGGCCCAGTTCAAGAGCGGGCCATAGAGCAGCATCCGCCTTAATGCGGGAGCTGGTTGAGAACACTTGTCCCAGTGACCTGGAAGCAAACCTCTTTCAAAGGCCCTGGAAGCTGTTAAATAGCTGTTTCCTAGCAGCTGATTGTATCACTCTTTGCTCCCCTCCCGTTAAACGCTGGGATTACTCGCAGGTAAACTATCACTAGAGATTCAGTATCAAACAGAGGGTCAGAGCCTGACTGTGTCATATAAAACTGTCACCTTTACTTTTTTTTTTTTTTATGGCAGAACAGTGGGCTTGCTGTCAGTTTTTCTTTACCTTTTTGGATCTACTGTTTTAATGAACTTTTTAAAAAGGGTTTTTCTATTTATTTTCTTAAAGGTCATGTGATAAATAACATCATCTGTTTTGAAGGACATCTCAGTGAATCATATATATTAATGGGTCCAGAATCAATGAACTTTAAAAACACTTTTCTTCGGGTATTACTGAGTTCATATGTACTCGCTTTCATCATTAACACTTGGGCTGTGAGAAAGGAAAAGTTGCTTCATATCCGAGTTCACCTTAAGATGATAAACTTTCATGGAGGAAGTACAGTCCATGCTTTTTGGTGTTACACTGGGTTCCCATGCTATATCTATCTGCTTAGACTGACAGTTCTGAAAATGAATGGTTTTGTTTCAGTCATGATGGATAACCTTCACAGACATATTGAAGCGTGGTGGAGAAATGTCTTCTTTGGAGACCTGCTATACGATTTCTCTGCTCACCTCAAAAAATCGCTTGTACCTAAAGAGACAGCTATTTCTATCAATATATGGTTGGGATACTGAGGCTCAGGAGACAGATTTTAAGGAAAAATACTTTTGCTCTATTCTTATCTCTTCTTTACAGATAATGGAAGAAAAGACCGCTTCCTGTGCAGAGAATCAGACAACCTACTGTAAAATCAGAAAGCAGAAATACATTAAGCTTAAAGTTCCACTTATCCCCTGTCAAGTGTTTTCTTCTATCATTTATCAATTTATTTCTTCTAAACTACCATGGATTCTCTGTGTATTGAAACCGTTTTTATATAGCACAGTGATGTATTATAGATGGATTCCATTTGTATCATTGACCCATTCCATAACCATTTGTAAGATCACGGCTTTAAAAATTGTATTTTTAAAACATGACTGCGTTTTTCTTAAGAATTTGAAAAACCAAATTCTATTTACCTGTTTTGGAAGAAAAGCTGAATTCTATGAGATGCCTAGATATGTTGATGATTGCATTTTAAGTATCATGAGAATAGGAAGTCTTGGGCCAATACAACGTGGATTATCAGGACATGTATTAAGAAAGTAAACCCCAACTCTGGGCACAAACTACATGAAAGTATACAGTATTCCCTCACTTATCGCGGGTATTATGTCCTAGATCCTCCCCCGCCCCCGCCCCCCGCAATAGGTGGAAATCCATGAAGTAGGAACCTTACATTTATTTTAGTATTTATATATATATTATAAGGCTTTATAAACCCTTCCCACACTTATAAACCATTCCCAGTCCCTTATTAACCTTTCCCACTCCCTTATTAACCTTTTCCACACTTCTTCTCAACCTTCCATACACATTTTGAGAAGAAAAATGAAGATGTGTGTTTTCTCATGCAACTCCCATTACCCCAACCTCACTTTTAATATTGAGTTTAGTATAAAGCAATAATCGCGACCACAGGGGTAGCAGAGAGCAAAGTTAATATCGGCTCCCTTCTCTGAGCGACCATTACAGTTACAGAAAGTAGTGTGGAGTTTGGCACGCATTTATACGTATTAGTTCTGTCCCTTCACTTAGTTAAATTTGCTTAACTCACATAATGACATTTCCTCGAGGATGGATCACAGGGAGCTAGCAACTAGTAGCTAGCTACTGGCTAAGCCATTTTCCCCTAATACCGT
The DNA here is from genome assembly GCF_987537825.1 of Furipterus horrens. NCBI lineage: Eukaryota > Metazoa > Chordata > Mammalia > Chiroptera > Furipteridae > Furipterus > Furipterus horrens. The sequence continues at coordinate 332,214 of NW_028327187.1, forward strand.
GCCTGCCACGCAGCCCCCGTTCTTCGTCTTTTTTACATCTTCACTTTGCTTGCTGAAAAGAAACATCCCTGTCAGAACTGCAACGTGATTCTATTTTTCTGGATGAGACATAGCAGGGGTTGGATGGGGGAGCTGAAGTGGCTGGATTGCGCTGTTGCCTTTATTTCTTGAAGTCAATAAGGAAAGTATAAGATGAAAGCATGAAAGTCATATTCTTTCAACGTGTTTTTCTCTCATAAACACAGCAGTACCCATGTTTAATAAAGTCATCTCCTATTTGAGGTACTAAGGAAAAACAGGTAGGAAAAATTAGAATATGACTGTATTACATAATATAATTAGAATAACTATTAACAAAATTAGAATAACTTATTAACAAAAAAAGTTTTAAAACATCTTACGATAAGGGTTACTTGGGTCTGCCCATTGTGGGTACCTAGAGTGGTCTTTTAGCCTTTAAAATGATAAGGCAACTTGTTTATATTAAGTAGCACATATGGTTTTCTTCTGCCTGTATTTGAACTATAAAATTTATTCATGTACTCTGCTATTAATCTCTAGTTCATCTTACCAGGGAGCTAGTAATAACCTTTGACTGGTGTGGCTGAGGGAATAGCTGTTGAGATATTGGCTTCGTGATCACGTAACTGATGCTTAACATCTATGCACATGGTCAAAGAACAGGCTCTGAGTAGCAGATCTTCAGTCGCTGATGTTTACAGCAGGTTCTGCTGCTCCGCCGTCTGTTCAGCTGAGAGCCGCAGGTGCGCTTTCTGTGCTGAGGGCCTGTGTTGTCTACGGCGGCTGTGCGTTTGTTCTGCGGTTAAGAGTCACTGTTACTGTTGCCAAGTGTAAGACCATATTCACCGTGAATATTTGTGTTCCTGATTAGAGTTTTCATTTTAAAGGGATATTTTAGTGTGTAGGAAAATAGACTCCAAAGAACTTCTTCACCTAAACAATGAACTACTATTGCCTCATCAGCAATAGTCACTCAGATATGGTTTTTTTAAAACTGATGTTAGAGAGAGGAAGGGGGAGAGAGAGACATCGATGTGAAAGAGAAACATTAATCGGTTGCCTCCCATATGCACCCCCACTGGGGTTAGAACCCACAACCTAGGTATGTACGCTGACCGAGGACTGAACTCGCAACCCTTCAGTTACACTCCAACCAACTGAGCCACCTGGCCAGGGCATTCTTCTCTTTCAAACTACAACAGTACCCTTTTGATTTCACCAAGCTGCCAGTGAGATATGATATGTATACTGACAATGATAGGTTCGCACAGGTCATAAGAAAGGTTTGAAGGAGAATTCTTCCTGGAGGAGATAATTCTTGAAGGATGTTTATATACAAATATATAAATATATACATAAATATATATATATGTAAAATATATATTTGATAGAGAGAGAGAGAGAATGGAAGTGATTTTGAAGCAGAGGACTGAATATGAACAAAAGCACAGAGTTAAGAAAACATGGAGTGTTTTTAATTCTGAATGTTACCGCCTATACTTGTCATTCTAAAGTCTTTCCCAAAACGTGAGGCTAATGTTATTTCCTAGTGTATTAGAAAGAAGAGTCCACTATTGAAGCCTCTAGTGGCAATTCTAATGCTGGCCAGAACTTACATGCTCTGGATTGCTCTCATCGAGATACTTTGCTTTAAATTTCATTAATTGTCTTTGCAAATGAAGCGTTTCCCTTGAGTGACATTTTTATGTTAAAATTATATTGTTTTTTATTTCAAAAGCAACCTAATTAAGGTAGACATCCTGTATGAGATTTAAGCCTCACCTCCCAATGGAATCGTGAAACAGAAAAATAATGAATTGCATCTTATATAATCTTTATTGCTACTTTAAAAATGAGTAATATATTCAGTTTGGGTTGAAATAACATATCTCCAAGGGGCAATTTGTTTCCACAAATTAGATTGGTTCTTCAGATATGAGATTATGAAGCATGAAGGAGGAATAGTTTTCTCTTTCAGAACTGAGCTCAGTTCACTGATTGAAGGCAAATCTAGTTAATAATGAAAAAAAAAGACAATGCTATTCTTTTTCTAAGCCACCTTTATATCTTTTATTTTCCATCATCAAGTATAAAGTTTTCAAAACCCAGAGAGCTTATCCACCAAAGTTTTAGGCTGACTAGGTGAATAGAATGCTATTTAGTTGTCAGGAAGGTTGAAATCATTGAATTTGTTAGTTTAAACAAGGTAATTTAGACTAGACCTAAAACATTGATTGGCTTATCTTCACAATAGGTGAAACAAATAGATAAAAGTTACAGAATGTTAGAGCTAGGCAATTGCTTTCTCAGATGTTCCCAGCAAACTTCATGTATCTTACTGGTATGTTCTCATATGTTCTAGTTTGGGGCAGTTCCAGTTTATGCCTCATGTTTTGGTATAATTATTAACAGCACCCCCTTTTCTCTCTTATGTGTATCCTAGTTAATTACATAGATAATTATTAAATATATAGTCTGCCTATCTATTGCACTAGGTCATATTCTTACCCCTAAAAATAACTTACCTCTAAAAGTAACTATTAGTAGTAAATGACATTACACCAGTGATCTCAGGCCTAATTCACAGGACCTATTCTAGAGGCCTGAGGTGGACTTCTGTTCTTCCAAAGCACAGGGACTGAATGGGAGAGGCATAGGTAGCTGGATAGAAATCATGATACTTACCAAGAACACAATTAACTGGTTGATGGGGAGGTGGTCACAACACCTGCCCTCGCTCTATTTACTGCCCCGATATCTGTTTAATCGTTTATGAGTCTGATCCCAAAGCACAACACAGTTTTCTCTCGATGTTGTTTGTGTCCCTGTCTGAAAGCTGTTATTGCAGAAACAAGCTCTTCATTGGACAGTTTGCTTAAATGTGAAGATAAAGGTAGAATTTCTAACCAAATATGATCTCTCTGAGCACTTACCTAATGTTCATTTTGACTTTTGATTCTCCTGCTGAGTGCACATTTAGTGTGTGCCTGGGGTAAACTCCTCAGCTCTTCACTCTGTCCCTTTGTGTCCTACAAACAGATTAATGGCCTTATAAATAGTTGAGGGGCAGCTCAGGCACCTGCCACAAATATTCTTCCTTCCTTTGTCTCTTCCTTCCTTCCTTCTCTTTTCTTGTTCAAACTAAACATCTTAGTTTCTTCAAAATTCCTCAGGTGACATGATTTTGCCTCTTCTCACCCCCTTGGTCACTTTTTAAAGTGTAATAACCAAAGGAAGTGAAACATCATCTTCTGGATTCTATCTGATGACTCCACTTGAGTATATGTTTGTACTACAATGACCAGGAAAAAATTAAGTATTGACTACCATGGCACACTCCTAACAGTCTATAAACACTTGATTACCTATGCTATGTTGGAAGTGAGGATTATCATCCCGTTTATTTGCTCCTCTTCTTAGCTTTTTGTCAACTTAAAACTTGATAACCATGCCCCCTCAACCATTGTTCTAGCAATTGTGAAACTGTAGGGAAAAATAACAGTACTCTGCCATGCCCTAAGATACAGTTATCCATTTGACATTGACTAGTCAGAATCTCTTAAAGAAAATCATTTAGCCAGGCAGAAATGTACCCAGCTTTATTAGCAAGTAGTTCATCTATTTCCGTACGGCACTCAAAGCTGTCTGGGAGAGCCAAGCGTCTTGCTGAAGTACAGATACACTGTCTATAGAATTACCTTCATCTATCAGTGTAGTGACCCTGTGAAAAAAGAGGTTCAATAAAGTTATAAATGATTAAAAGATAAAATCATTTTAATTAGGCAAGCCTTGGGAAGAGCCGCTGTGCTACGAGATGAAGGAAGCCAGGGTCAGTCAGTGTTGGATAGACGTGACCGTAGACTCCTGAGCAGCCACGCCTTCCTTCTATAAGACAACCCTGAAGGGGCCACTACAAGGCACAAAGGGGTCCTCTTCCCTAGACCGCCGAGAGTCTACTTTCTCTCTGAATTCCACGGGAGTGCCTTTGGTGAAGCAGCATATTTGAGACCCGTTCCCAAACAGTATCTACTGACTATAATTCTACAGAAGTGAGCTTGTCGATTTCCACTGCCTGGCTCCTCTGATATCACAGAGAAACAGAAAGCCCGTGCAGTTGGAAGAGCTTTAATACAAATCCATGTTGTAAGAAAGGGTCCATGTGCTTTTCAGTGTTTATCTTCCGTTTGTCACCACTCTTGTTAACAACCTCTTCTCGGGGAGCAGAATGATGCCTTGGCAATGGCCAGGGTGTTTTGTAAGGATGTCATGGGTAATTTAGAGAGATATTCGATTTTTTCACATTCTCTGGCAGCAGGGGCTGTTGCTCAGCATCAATGCTGCTGGCAGCACTTAAATACTCTCCGTGCATGTGTGTTGGCCAGCAGCTAACCTGGATAAAATGGAGTGCATCTGGTTAAGGCGAGCAGGAGAGAGACTGCTCTCCCAAGTCGCTGTTTGAGTGTCTCCTTTCTTCTCTCTTTCGCTCTCCTCAGAGATTTTTCTTCATTCACATTAAGCGCTCTTCACTGTGGGTGTGAAAGAGAATGGCACTTCTTGTACTCCAGCTTCGAAATGTGGAAAATCTTTGTTTCTACTGAGTTCTCACTAAACGTCTGCATACATTTCCTTAGATTTCACTTCCCTTGATCCCACTGGAACCACTCTATGAGTTCATATGACAGCTTCTTTGACACATTTCTATTCTGCTGAGTATTGATTGCTCTCTTGCCTTCCAACGAGTTCCCTAATTTCTCATCTCTGTTTTTTTAGGCATTAACTTTTAAATAATATTTAGTGTTTGTTTTAACTTCTTTTCTCTCCAGATATTTAATTCATTTGTTTCCTTCACTCGGTTATCATTTCAACAAATTAATTAGAATAAGCTAATTGCTAAAATAAGGCATTAATGACACCGAGGACGGAACACCTATTGCCCGGGCCATCCAGAAAGACTCTGTAGAGGTGGCCCTTGTGCTCAGACTACAGGAATGAATAGGCTTCACAAGGATAAAGAAATGGAGGACGCGGGAGGAAGAGTAAGGCTATAAGTAGGGGCACAGAGGCATGAGGCAGGATCGTGCGCGTGAAGCCATCTAAACAGTCCAGGATGACTAGTGCGAAGTGGGAAGGGGACAGTGGCTGGAAATGAGAAGAGGTGAACAGACCAGGACATAGATTATGAAAAACACCTTATACTTCAGTGGATGATTTGATACGCTGGCTGCATTTCGAGAAGAGAGGGACATACATGATGGAGGCTGTGTGAGGAGTATCATTCTGCAGCTAGTTTGGAGGACGTATCAGACAACGTGAACACTGAAGGCAAAAAAGGAGTTATTGAAATAATTCAAGGGAGACATGATGCGGACTTGACCTAAGGCAGTGGCCATGGAGACAGAGAGAATAGCGTAGGTACAAGACAAATTCAGGACTTGATGATTGATTACGTGACATGGGACATTTGAGAAGGAAGAATATATAGGATCGCTCCATAGTTTTTGGCCTAAGTGACAGGACGGATAATCAGCAGAATGTGGGGTGTATGAAGGGAGGGCACAGTGAGGAGAGATTAAAAAAATCAGATTTAGAGGTGTTTGTCAGAGAGCGTGGGGAGACGTTAAGCAAAATTTAAGCTTAGGAAAAAAAATAGAATTTTAGATGCAGATGTGGGGATCATTCATGTAAATATGGCAGTTGAGGCCAAAGGCCGTATTTCAGATGGCTCTGGCTGAGTGTGTGGAATAAAAAACAAAACAAGCAAACAAACAAACCGAATGAGGGGAGTGTCCCGGAGAATTTCCCAAAGTGCCCAGCAGAGTTATTCTTCACCTTGTGTGCATTGCGCATCATTTTAGTGGGTCCCCTATGAAATCTGAGCGGAGATGGTACATGTCACATTTGAGCAGATGACTTAAGAGAAACCACGATTTCATAGTCTTTCCTGAAAACGTCTCCCTGAAATGGCTTCAAGCTCAAATATTTTCATGTGCAAAATCTATCAAAATCAAAAACCGAAACTTTTCATCCAATATTTGGTACATATTCTGCTTTTCCCCTTTTCATTCCCTCTCTGCATATGTTGAGAAGGGTTTATTTATTTGATATTCAGATGATTAGGGTTTTCTGTGTTTGTCTAGTTCTAGTTTCATTATATATTGATTAGAGAATACTTTCTGTACAATTTGTTGACATTTTCTTTGAGGCCTATTTTCACTCTATCTTAGTCATGTCTAATGAACATTAAAAAAGAAGGCAGTTTTCAGGGTATAAAACTTCAAATTAGGTGTATCTAATTTATTGTTACTTATATCCTGTATTTCCGTGTTTTTGACTGTTTGAATTTGTCAAGAGCTGAGGTGAGTTAAAGTCTGATACTATTATTGTGTTTATATACAGACGTCCCTTGATTATGGTGGTTCAGTTTATACTTTTTCAACTTTGTATGGAGGTGCTCGGCAAGATAAATGACATGCCATGTTCAACCCTTTGTTATAAAATAGGCTTTGGGTTAGATGATGAGCCAGGAGATTTTCCTGGTTGTGGCATTATGAATGTCTTTGTTTTCTCTTTACTCTTCTGTATTTTTCATAATTTCTATGATCACTCATTCATCTCACTAATATATACTGAGCAGCAATTATATTCCGGTCACTGGAAATAAAGCAGTAACGTGAAGACGTAACTTCTGGCCCCCATTCACTTGAACATGTGACTACCATGCATACTACTTCATATAATGATCATTGCTATGCAGAAAAAATCCGGGAAGGGAAATAGAGCAGCAGTGTTGCTGTGTTAAATAAAGTGGATAAGAACCTTGAGTAAGGCTGTCATTAAAAAGCACCGGAGGCAAAATCATTCCAGATGGAGAGAAAAGCAAGTGCAAAGTCCTTGCGTTGGACACGTGGCTGACAGGGCCCATGCGCAGTGAGGGGCTGGTGCGGCTGGAACAGACTGGGTGAGGAGGAGGAGGAGGGAAGTGAGAGATGAGGCTGGAGAGGTTAAGGTGCGCAAGATCGCAATGCGCAGTCTGGCTCAGTTAATACTTAGTACTTTAGTCATTAAAAAATGCACTATGACAAAAGAAAAATTGTTCTTTTAATGCAAATTAAATCTAGATTAAAAGCTAAGATTAGGCTACGGCACTTGCCCTGGATATCTTATTGCATTATCAGTTAACAATTGCCTCCATCCAAAAAATAATCCTTCCTTCAATTTTAATTTGAAATTCAATTTCAAAAATAAAAGTGATCATTTTCCATTTTAAAAAGCTCTTGCTGAGCCAAGAGTATATTCCAAATTTGAACTTGAATTCATTTTACTCACAGTCAGAAATTAAAAATAAACATCTCAACCAAAAAAGTATAACTATCTTCCAAACTGCGAAGACAACACAGACATTACCCTGACAAAGGACCAAATCCCTTCAGTGGCCTAAATGGTGTGCCTGTCACTTCGTGCGGCTCAAACGTGTCCTAAGATTAATGAAACAATACAGAAGCATTTCTCTCTCCATTAGCTTCCTACATCGCTTTACAGGGCAAGAGGAGAGAAGGGGATGATGGCCAGAGGCATGTCAGAGTTTCTCATTAAAATGTGCCACTCTGCCTTGAGAAATAAACATTGAAGGGCGCTCTGTGGACTACATATAAAACAGTATTTGTATTTATTCCCTGCTCTGTCCTACGCCCCTGAAAGGAAAGTACATTAATAAGAAAATACGACTTTGTTTTGTTTTCCTTTGTAATACTCTCCGTTCCTGCACGCACACAGCTTATCACGGGTGAAATTCCACAACCCTAGAGGCTAATGCCTCCCAATTCCAAGCCCTCAGAACCTGTTGGCAGGCTTTTACTCACACTTGACCAGCTCCAGTTTACAGTCCTCTCAGCCAACTATTATATATCTTTTCAAGTTTATATGCGAACCCTCTACCTCCTTGCTCTTGGTACTTGAGTTCAGTTCAATTCAGTGTTTGCTTGGCACCTACTACATGCCAGTCACTTGTTAACACTGAAGATACAAAGGTCGGTTGTCATAACTGTTGCAATATGTTTAGTTAAGTATATGAAGAAAGTTGAGCTCATACAAATATATACTTGGAAAAGGGAGGCCCTTTCAGACCCCCGGAAAGGATCTTGGCAATTCCTGCAAGTTCTTGGACCACACATTTAAGAACCTCTGTTTCAGTGGGTGAAAAAGTCACCTAGATAAGGTCATTGTATTTTTGGAGCGCTTTTGTTCTTACTTCAGCTATAAAATCTGGTAAATCATTGTGCACTTCCTCAACTTTCACTCTCAATTTCCTACAAATGTGTCCCTACTCCCCTCGGCCGCACCCCCAAATAATCTGTTCTCTGCAAACTCAGAAGATGAGGAATCTTACCTTCTCTTTAAAACTAACCTTTCAACCTGTACTTTCCTTCTTACTTTACATGCATTTCTTACATATGTTTTTGGTTTCTTATGTATTTCTTTAAAAACAAACAAACGAACAGCTCACTGAGGGGGTAATTTGCATGCTGTAAAATTCACTAGTTTTAAATGCGCAAGCGAATTTATAGTTGGGAATGATCCCTACAATTCAGTTTTCGAGTATTTTCATCGCCAGAAAGTGTTGGGGACCTTCTGACTTTTCATTGGCGATTCTTTCCATCATGTGGTAGATACAGTCTGATTGCTCCTCTTTTTAGGTTTCAGCGCAATCCCTGGGAATTTCCACACGTTCTCCCTACACCTTTGTAACTAGCCCCTAATCAGCACTTGAATCATCCTAACATGAATGTGATATCTTTTCTTTAAGGGCCTCAGTGAATATTCCTGACTCTCCACCCACCCCCCCAACGCAAACATGAGGCGGATATTCTAACTTCTTGCTGTGCATGTCCATTTGCATTTCAGGAGGGAAGGGTAGTGGTGTTGGACTGTAGCTGAGGCTCTCCCTGTACGTCCGCTTCTTTCCTATTGAAAAAACCCCAGCACCGCTCCCTGTCCCTTCTGTCTGCTCTTTGCTGTTGCTTGATGACGCTTAAGCTGATTTTATTTTCACAAATGAATTGATGCAGCATTAGTGCTTCGCTTGCAGTTTTATTTGCTCATTGCATTTCTCCTTTGGCCCTCAAAATAAAAATAGAAAAGATTAGCTTTTTATCCTAGGGTAGACCTTTCTCTCCGTTGGAAACTCTCATTTGACTTCCGGCCCCCTGAAGTGTTAATATATTTTTTAAAATGCTTTTGTTCCAGTTTGTTGGTAGGAAACATCATTTCAGTCTGAATGATGGCGAACGATAGGGCATTTTGTTTCCATAGTGTGAGCTCATCTTCACAATGTGTTTAACTTACATTAAAGAGACAAAACAGAATGAGATCGTTTGTGTCCAGGGTGTGCTGTTTTTTCAAGTGGATGGACAACTCTGAAGACAAAAAGAAGGCATTTGATGAACAGACCACAAAGGAGAGAGATCAATGAATAATGAGGCTTCAGGGAAGACCATCTTTGATAGTAATTATTGAATAATGCTTAATGGAGGACATAATTGGATATTGAGAAATCTCAGCTATATTTCACATGCTTAACCATATAGTAGATTATGGTGCTCAAACAAGTTTTAAAATCTAAAAATAAATGTGACATTTAAATTCATATTTAAATATAATGACTGTAGATTAAATAATGCAAAACAAGCAATATCAATTCATGTTGATGGGAAAGCACTTTTCATTGACATTATTAGTGTACAGCTATTATACTCAATTGTTAAATATCAACAAATATTGAGTCTTCATATTCCTGTCCAAAATGCTAGGGGTCTTCTAAAAGTTAGCAATAACTATAAGTTTTACATGCAAGTGTCTGGTGAGGGAGAGGTGTCAGGGTTGAGAGACTTTATTTTTACTGTCTTTGTGTATATATATGTATATACATATATGCAAACTTAAGCATATTTGTAGATACCATTTTTTATAAAAGAAAAATAATTTGGAAATATTCTAGTAATATCAAATGAAGCAGTAGCACAATTAAAAAGTTTAGTAACTTAACTTTGAAAACTATTTCTAAAATGTCTGTTTATTCAATAAATTTATTTTTAAAATTCTATCTTGGTGAGAGCGAACTTATTATCCCAACTTTCAGTTACATGACGGAATGGGGAGGGAGACCTGCAAAAATGGGGTCACCGCTTCCCATAAACTGAAACCCTACAACATGAGAGCTAGTTTTGTCTTCTAGGAAGTTTCCAGGCCCTTGTACAGCCGTGTTCCAGCGCTATCCTTTATCTGATAAAAGCGGTGGAAAGGAACCCAGTCAAGCCAACAATTACTTGACAATCAATGAGAGGATTAAAATGAGAATGCTTTTCCCGCACAAATCCAGAGGATAAATTATTACATGCTCCTGAGCTGACAAACAAAATTCTGAGAGGATTTGTTTCTGCATCATTTCCAGAGAAACTACATTTGAATTTTCTAGTTGTTTGCTTGTTGGTCAATATTTCAGAGTCAGCAGTTTGTCTGCTGTGAGTCACATGCACCCAGGGACGCAATAAATATTACTGCATGCTATTGAAGATGATGATTAGGATGACAGTGACGTCAATGAGATGCCATTTGGAAAACAAATTTGTATATGACAATATTAATTCAAAATAGTTCTTGTATTTCAAGCCATGGAAGAAATTAACCCACTTACAAAGCACAGTAGGTGGTTAATTCACTCTGTACATGGTAGTTAATTTATAATACACATCATAACCTAAGTAATTTGGAACTATAAACATGCAAATGATGCACCAAAGTGTTTTTGCAGTGTATCCTAAGCAATGGCATTTTTTAGTTCAGTGCTTGTATAATTAAGACTTTCTTTTTAAAATACATAGCATTTGGTCAGGAATGACTTCAAGCAGCAAAACTACTGAACAATAATATAGCTTTTCTTAGTTATTATTGTAAGAACAGTGTCGCTCAGAGAACCATGAGGACGCAGCGAGCAGAAGAAAAGAAGTTTATTGAGGGAATTAACAAGCAGGAAGTAAGCCCTGCAGTGAATGGCCCGACCCCGGGCTCCTAGGGAAGGAGGGGCTGTTTTATAGGCGGAAGAAAAAAGAAACTATTGAATTCAGTCGTTATCTCACAGCTGTGAGTCTGGGGCTGATCAAGGCCAAACGGAGCTCAGGTTGATGTACCCCACTATCATGGGAAACACCCAGGCAGCTGCAGGTGGGCGGGGGGGGGGCCAGTGTGGGAACCAAGGCTGTCAATTATAAAACTATTTACAAACAGCTGCAGATAAATATTTGAGTAAGTAAGCAACTGATAATTAAAATCAGACTAAATTACAAAGAATCATTGTTTAGCAGATACTACCTTACAGGCTTGAATGCACTATGTTGAGGGAAAGAAAGAACCTTTTTACAGACACTTGATGGCCATATTTTATTTTCATTGAATAGAAACCCTAGATTTAACTGAAGGTTATTTAGTATTAGAGTTCTATGTTATGTTTCAAGTTTATAGTAGAGGGTATGTTATTTTTCCACGTGCTAAGGTTATTTTATGATTCTTGATGATGCTGTTTTAAGACAACTCAGGGAAGACAAATAAGTCGTCTTTCCCTATTTCTCCCCATCTCTCGATGACTAGCCTTACTGCAGACTTTTAAATACCAAATGATAAAAAATTTTAGATCATCAACACAAGGGTTTTGAAAGAGGTCATAGGAAATAGTTATTATAGGAGATACTCAGAATGATATATAGTTCTCATTTTTATGTGTGTGTGTATATATTTTAAGCACATAATGAGAATGAGCTGCTCTTCCTTGGATCACATTGAAGGGATAAGTGCATGGTCACATGTTCATTTGAGACAGATACCTGGTCCCTTCCTTCACATGAGCTCAGAAACATGAACCCCTCACTAATCTTTCTGGTCATTTCTCTTGCAAAATGTGGATTGATATAAAAAATATTTCTCAAGACTTCTGTTATGCTATTTCTATGACCACAGCTGTATTTTAAGCCCTTATATTTTCTCTCCAAGATATTACAATAGTACTTTCAATATATTCTATCACCTCTTAAGCGGTTCTCTAATAGATTAGAATTTAAGAACATCATGATAGATTTTTTTCCTTCTTGCCTATTCAGTGCACCCCAAATGAAACTTTGTTAAACTCAATTATACAAATGGCCAATTCATGTTGTTTTAAAATGCTAAACATTATCAAAGATCAAAATGATTTATAAATAAAGCGAAGCAATACATTTGTGTAATAAGATTGGCAAATATGAAAAAATGCCCAGATTTATACCGATGGGTGCATAAGTTCATGTAAACTTTCCAGAAAGCAGTTTGGTCATGTGCGTCTGTAATTCTACTCCTAATGATTTATCCTAAAGGATAAACCTGTGGTGTTCTCCAAATAATGTACACAAGGACATGTGCTGTATTTTCCTCTGCAAATAAGCTAACTGTCCAGCCATTAGAATTAGGTATGTCAAAGCTGAAATAATGTTATGTGAAAAACAGATGAAAAGAAACTGTATCATGATGTGATGTTTTGTTTTTTACATTTGCAATCTGCAAACATTGGAAACCAGCAGGCAAAAATGTCATTGGATAAGTGGTATTGTAGATGTGTCTTTTCCCCAAAAGATTGTTCTTTACGATTTTTCTACAGGTTTAAAGTTTTCTATCTTTTGGTACCTGTTCCCTCCAGTCATCTGTGATGCATTGAGTAGGGAATGATTACCTTTCTTTCCTAGAAATAAAATGAGTTTTTATTTTAAGCACTTCTGTTTTTCTAATGTCTTTAAAGAAAGACCAAAAGGCGAAAACTGTTTCTAAGTAACTAAACTGCATCCTTGAAAACAACTCAAGGATATTTATAGCACTGCAAAATTATTCAGCACTCAACAAGATAAAATCCACAAACGCCTATTATCCAATAAAAGGGTACCAGGCAGGCAGAGGAGGAGAATGCAACCCGTAATGAGGACATGAATCAATCTTGAGACGGATCCAGAACTGACATAGATATTACAATTAACAAGCAAGGACATCATCAAATTTATTATATCTGTATTCTGCATGCTCACAAAGTTAACTAGAGATGTCAAAGATGTAAAAAATACCAAAATTGATCATCTAAAGATGAAAAATACAATATTTGAGATGAAAACTGCAACCTCTAAGAAGAAAAATATACTGGAAGGGGTAAAACACAGATAAGACATTAACAGAGAAATTACTAAACTTTAAGATGGAGCATTAGAAATTATTCAAACGACACAGAGGAAATAATTAGACTCCTGGTAATCCAAGTTTCTGGTTTGGAACTAGTGACTGGCTATTTCTCTGCTCAATATGATCTCTGGATTTCTTTTTTTCCCCTATATATTTGAGTTTTCAATGACTTTCTTCTAACAATTATGCACACATGTGCACTTTTTTTTTTTTTTTTTTTTTTTTTTTTTTTACCACAAGAAGCCCAGGACTCCAGATTCAAATTGCCATTCTGCCCTTTCTGACCTCACTTTGCACTTTTTGGGGGGGCTTCTCTCTTTCATTGGATTTTAAATTCTACTTGCAAATAAGGACCAATATTTTCTATGTTTATGACTGTTGCACCTTGTGGTTAGGGGCAGAGTTAAGATTCTGCTACTCATTAGATTGAGACAAGGTACTCAGTCCATCTCACAAGATTGTTGGAAGGATTAAATTAATATTAAGATCAATGCACATCAAGATCTTAGCACATAATAAGGGTTAACAAGATATTAATGGCTATTAATATTCTTCATTAATATCTATTAATTAAATAATATCCATTATAAAATTTTAACTGTACAGTTCATGAAAAGAATTATTTTTTCAAACATTTGACAAAAGTCACATTTTCATTCATATGAAGTTGGTGTTTTTAACTCACTCCTTTAAAAAATTGTGCACACAGTAAACTGGAATGATGTTAGGTATCTTGTATTTGTACTAAATGCCAAGAAACATAATGAATTGTTGCATCAGCAGCTGGGTAAAGCATAATGGTGGATTTTAGAGGGTGAGCATCAAAATAGCACAGACGATGTGCGTTTTCTCATGTAATGGCATGTAATTAGAGCCTCCTAAAGTGTCCTTGTCCCTTCATGACCTGGCAAAAGCTTACTCTTCCTGTCCAATTTAGTTTAAAGAATAACTCTTCTCTTGAAATCTTCCTCAACTTTCCAGGACAGAAAATTAGTTGTTCTGTCTTTTCATTAGCATGTTGTTAATGTCTGTGTAACAGTACTTACACTTTCTTACTGTAATTAATCTGCTTTTGCCTGCTGACTGTGAGCTTTGCAGCAGAAAGAACTGTGCCTTCTCATTGTCAGTCCCAGGTGCTCCATCATTTTTTTAATGAAATAGGAAAGGATAGACAGAACAAAACGGAGAGGTACTTACTTATTGCCATTTTTTCCATCTTAGAACTGAACCATTCAGAGTGCCCCATATATAAGCTGGCTCTAATGAATCACTGAGTATGTGTATGTACTGGGCTGCTACATAAAATATATTTCATACAGGGGGTTACAAAGAAGTTTGAAATCTGCTCCTCTGGATAGTGGCGAATTCAACAAGGTGGTCCCTCATGAGGAACTCTCTGGACAATCAGCCAACTTTTAGAGGTGATTGACAATTCATTGCTAACACACAGTAGGACTAACTACATGTTCACTGAATGAAAAGAAATGCTGACCCAGCTGAGTAGATCATGTGACATGAACTGTTTTTGATTAATTTCACGGCTACGTAAAAAACCCCAACTAGACCCTCTGTTTCCTGGTCTAAAGCAATACTCTTCTCACTACACCCAGTATTTTTAAGCTTTACCTTACTGAGCACTAGAGGACTGTAGAAATATGTGAGGGCTATCATCGGGAGAGAAAGGAGAGGCTTGCTTAGGACTGGATTGTATCATAAGCTTTTACTCACCATTTGGAAACCACTGCAATGAACCTGGCGGCTTCCCTTGCCCATGCGCCCTCATGGGCAGGACTGAAAATGGTCCTCATCAGAGCTCCTGTACCACAGTGTTCTCCTGCCCAGCTCTGCACTTAGAAACTAACAGCCCAAACCCCCTCCTCAGGTGACATGAAACTGCTCGTGAACAGCAGAAGCATGAGAACATTATCCTTATGGAGATGACTTAAAGGAATTTGGAGGGAATTATGTTAAAACCAGCCTCACGTGCACATCAAAGACTCAAATTAGTTCTTAAAAACAACAATGACACTGTGACATAAATATCAAATACGTTTCCTTTCCAGTCTACAGTACCCTACTCTATTTGCTTCTTTTAGCTCACTTGGGACTAGTAGAAACTTTTTCCTCTTTTACTTCTAAAACTCTCCACTTATGGCACCCTACTCTCCCTGTAATACACGTGGATGCCTTGATCATTTCACATTTCCTGAAGACTTTCTTTAGCCTCATTATGTCTTTTCTCAGGGCACAGTGACTAGAAGGGCAAATAAGTGTGGACACCTCGCTGTTGTATAGTGTTAAGGAAAATGATTCCATTTGGCTTTCAGGATCCTTTGTGATGCTTCCCAGCATTTTGCTGACCTATTTGAACTTACACCGTATGTTTTACTTTTGAAGGAGCAACAAAGGTACCATGGCCAAATGCCTTGGCTTATCTACACCCAGTTTTGATAAGACAAATCAAAATCTTTCAGACCATTCTTCTGATCCAAGGATGGAATGATTAGAGTTATACTCTGTGGGAATTAGAAAGACAGGGAAAAACCACCAACTAATGTTAAAGAGGATTTTTTACATTATAGAACTGATTTAATGCCAGCTAAGGAGACAGCATGAGACTTATTGTATTTTAGTCAAAATTAACTATATATACAGGTATACTTGTATATTACATATAAATATCATGTAAGCTATGCATATATATTAACTTATGAATTAACTACAATCATATATATTCAATAATTATACTTGAATCTTACTATCTTTTAAATACTCAGATTTTGTAATTCTGCAAAAGTCTTACTTGATATTCTAGACCACAACTCATTGTGCATAGTTGACAGTCTCCAAATATTTTTTACCTTCACCCTGATCAGAAAAAAGTTTTTTAAACATACACTCCATTATATAAAAATATATACATGCAATATAGACACATCCTATAACAAATCATAAGGTATATGCAGAAATGGAACTCAGAATAGAAAAAGTTATTTTGGAAGATATATTTTAATATTCTAAATATCTTGCTATATTGAAATATCATTGGTAATTTTAAGAATAGATAAAACAAAACCCAACAGTGTACAGCTTGCAATAGACTCATCTTAAGTATAAGGACATAAAAAGATAGAAATGTTAAAAATTTAAAGGAAGAAGATATACTATGGAAACACAAATCCACATAAAGGGATAGAAAAGTTGACTAGGAAAGACATTACAGTATGTATAAAAATGAAATAATACACCTCTAAGTCAACCATGGATGGAGGAAGATATCTCAACAGAAATTAGAAAACGGTTTGAAGTGAATGAAATGGAATGACAGATCTCTGTTTCTCTGTCTCTCTGTCTCTTCCTCTCTCTCAAATCAAAAATTAATAATAAGTGCTTCAGCCCAGCCATTATATCTCTATTCTATCCAGCAGGAAGGTGGAAGTGGCAGGTACACTCATTATATTACGTTCTGCTAGGCAGATCTTAGTCGTTGGCCCACACTGAGTTACAACAGGGACTGAAAATATATCTAACTCAAAAGCAGGTATTCTGTTATTGGGGAAGAAGGGGAAACAGATACTGGGAGAGAAATAGTTATGTATGCCACAGAAGGAGAAATAAATATTTATGTTGGATTTACTATTTTAACACAAAAACCTTTTCTTTTTTCCCCTTGAAATGCCTTAAAAATAATTGCTTTTATTGCACTAACAGGGAACAGGAGGCAAAGACATCAATATTGTCATTTTAAACCTTCATTCAGTTCAGACTTTTTATTCTTCTACCCCTAAGGGTGTGTTTCATGGATGTTTTTCTAGCAAACAAGGACACAGGGACACAGCCAGTTTTCAGTAATTCTTCTGATTTTATGAAAGCTTTCATGGGTGCTCAATCTTCTTCAAGTCAATGAACTAATTAAAGTAACTTCAATGCGGGAGTAAATATTATAACTTAAAGTACATGTTTTGCCATTGTTTCTATATGCTTTTTTATTTTTTACGGTGCACATCTAGAAAGTATGGTAAGCATAGGTATGTATTCCTTTGTCTTGGGAACTCCTTCAAGGGACCGACTGCCATGCAGCCACACACCAGGGACGCAGACACAGCACCCCATAAGCACCCCCACGGGTTTCTGAGGAGGGCCTCACCCAAAGGGCAGGGAGAAGAGTACGATGAAGTGACTTCCAGATTTTTGCATTTTGAGTGCTGGCTTTGATTTAGCTCAAATTCTTCCCAAATATGCAGACCCCATTCAGCTGTGAGCCGTGAGGCACTTTGCAAATATTTACAAGAAAAGGACAGCGATAGCTTCACTGAGGGCTGCTTAGTTAAAGTAAAGAACATGTTCAGGTCTGGAAGTGAAACGCTCATGAGATTAACTAATGATTAGAACCCTCTAAGTCCTTTCCATTTCAAATGTGGTGGAGAAATAAGGGAGAAAAGCAAATGCCACTGAAGAGTGAATAATATCAATACAGAGAATGTAAAACCATGAAACATCAAACTAGAAACTAGGCTGGTCGATGAAGTCTTAAATCATTCTGGTGCTGCATATACTTGTTTCTATCATTAAATATGAGCATGTGTTTCAACTGTGCATTTCCATGGGCTTCATGAGTTGCATCCGTGTGGTTCTGTGACTCGGTGTGGTTGTGGCCTAGCTTTGGCTTCCTTTGTGTGTGTATCTGTTTGCATAAATGATGTGTAACGATGGTGACGGTGGAAGCTGGTCAGAGCTCACTACCACTGCCCCTCTCTCAATGCGCTTTCTCAGCCTACCCTCTCCTGCAATAGCCCAGAGGAGAGTGTTTCATAAGGGAGGCTGGTGCTTCCAAGGAGCAAGCTTGTCATAGTTCATGGTTCTCTGTATGAAAACTAGCATTACAGTGCTTCACCCTAATTACAGTAAGACAAGCAATATGTGTGAGAAAATTCTTTGAGGCACGTCATCTGTTTGAACTCCAAAGTGGATCAAAGACTTAAATGTTAGACCTGAAACCATAGAAATCCTAAACAAGAACATAGGCAGCAAAATTTCGTACATGGCTCATAGCCATACTTTATTGGCTATATCTCCCCAGGCAAGGAAAACAAAAGAAAAAATAAACAAATGGGACTACTTCAAACTGAAAAGTCTTTGCACAACAAAGGAAACCATCAACAAAATAAAAAGACAACCCACAGAATGGGAGAACACACTCACTGATCTATCTGATAAGGGGCTAATGCCCCAAATTTACAAAGTATTTACAAAACTCAACACCAAAAGAGCAAACAACTCAATTAGGAAATGGGCAAAGGACCCGAACAGACACTTCTCCAAGGAGGACATACAGGGGGCCCATAGGCACAGGAAAGGATGTTCAAAGTCACTAATCATCAGAAACAGTATGGAGGTACCTCAAAAAATTAAAAATGGACCTGCCATGGACTTGGCCTATTTTTTCCATCTTTCTTAGCTACCAATCTGTCCTTTGGGGTTCCTCACTTTCAAAGTTCCCCCTTTGTTTTGTAGCTCCTTGTGAAGAAAAACAGACTATCCCGGCCATTTTTATGTCAAGGATTCATGATGTGAAGTGGGGATGAATTAGCGTCATCAGCCATCCACTGGTATCATGGGGATAATTTTCATTTCTGGAAAACTATTAATTAAGAGACACTCACTTAGGAGGATTTATTGCTACAATCCCATATGACAGTGGTTTCAATCTTCTTCGTTATAGCAAAAGAAGTATTTTGTTATAATCTAATACATAAAGTTAATGAAATCTGAGTATTTTGGTTTCAAAACTAGATAGAATTTTAGAGCTTCAGGGAACACAGCTGAAAACTGCTGCCTTATGGTTTTTCCTCAAAGGTCATCTTCCTTAAAATAAAATCAGGCTTCACTATTTCAAAAAAAAAAAAAAGCCTTAAAATAATCTGTGTTCATTATAAAAATTTTAGGAAGTACAGCAAACATTTAAAAAACAATGAGAGAAATGATCGTTGTCCTAACACTCAACAATATAACCACTCTTCTCATTTGCTGTATACATATTTCTAGCCTTCACTTCTTAAACAGTAACTCTCAACCTTCCCATCTTAGGGCTCTATAGCCAGGACAAAGCTTAATGTAGTCTGAAGAACATGTGACTTTGAATCGGGCAATTCTGTATTCAGATTTTGGTGTTTAGGGTAAGGTGTGCAATTTTTATGAGCCTTACTTCTGCTTCCCCCACATTATTTTTTAAGTAGATATGTAAAACCTCCATCAAAATGCTGCTATGAGGGTTAGGTGGGTAAATATTTAAAGTCCCTTGGATAGTCATGACAATAATTATCCATCAGCAGTGTTCTCTTCCTTAAATAAAGCCTTTACATTAAAACAACGGGGCAGCAGATAGTCAATGCACTGTTGACTTTTTATAAAGAGTGAATTTGAGTTGAGGAGCAGTCCTTGGTGGGCTCTGCGGTCACCTCATGCGGCTCACCTGTGCTGCCTGGGCAGAAACATGAACTTGAGCTATCCCGGGCCTGTAAATGAAAAATGACTAAGGCGAATCAACACACATGTGTATGCTGTCTGAGCTCCCCACTGTTTTCCCAGTTCGTGGGTATTGCTTATATAAAAACTGTAATGGTTAATAGTTCCAATTTGATCTCTTTCACTTACTAGCTTTGTGACCTTGGCAAATTACTTTTCTAAGCCTCAGTATCCTTTTATAAAATGAATATAAAATATGATAATCTATGCAAAGTATTTAGGATGATTCTAGGCATATAGAAAGTGCTAACTTACTATTAGGGATCACTATCAAAATTATTTGAAATTTAATATAAACACATAGATGGCAGAGGACTGTATAATGTACAATCAGCACTAGAAAATCTTGGCTATTTTCATAAATGCTTTATTTTGTTGGTGCTGTAGGTAATTACGATAACATTTGAAGATTAAAAGGACATCAAGGGAACTACAACTTACATCCCAAGGACAACAAAAATCAACCTGGAAGCTATGTGCTAGTTTATCTTGTCCTTGTCCAGTAAGAGTCAAGGGCATGCTAAATTGAGAATTGATTAACCAGGTACAAGAGGAAAAGAATTCAAAGAGAAGGGCCTTTGCTTAAAGGAAGCGACAAGTGGGCTTCCCAAAGTCAAACGTGAGCTCTCTTCCACCCAACAATTATTCAGTCTTTTTGATGGAGAAATGCTTTTGAGATGCAGTACAGTTTCATCATTTTCAGAAAAGAAAATGCTACACTGCAAACCTGTTTACTCTCAAGTGCAGATCAAGATGTTGTTTGAAAGTATTCCTTCCTCTACCCCTGCAGGGATTCAGTCAGTTGCGGCTCTCTCTGTAGAGAGATACGAGCCACGGACAGTAAAAACTGCTTGTGCTAAGTGACTGAGCTTCTAGAGCTAAGGCTAAGGTAGAGCGCAGGAGGTGCAGTCAGTAATATTGTAATAACTATATATGGTGCCAGGTGGGGGGGCACTTTGTAAAGTGTGCGATTGTTCTCCCACTGTGCCGTACACCTGAAATGAACACAAAACAATATTGAATGTCAACTGTCATTGAAAAAATAAAAAATGAAAAATGAAAAGGTAGATATACTGTGTAGGGCTGACAGAGCTCTGAAATCCCTGCCTAGCTTGATTGACCAAGCTAAGTTCCTGAAGGTTCTTCAAATCTAGTGCGGGGGCTTCTTATTCGATAGAGCTGAAATGGAGTGAGCAGCAGTGAGGCTGATGAAAGTGGGCTCTGTGTTTGTGAGGCTCTGTCCCCAAGCCTCAGCGGCTGTGATGAGGAGCTCGCCAAGTCAGTGATAGACATTTCTTTTTCCCTCACACATCAGTGCCAGTGCAGGGTCGATATGTGTTCTGATCCGCAAGCTAAAACCATGTCTTTGTCTACGCCAGCTAGCTTCTCATCCAAGGGGGAGGGATGAGGGGGGGATAGACATTGGGGAATATCCAGCAGGCTTTTTAAAAAGATCAAATGTTAATCAAATACCTTATGTGAAGTCAATCCTGGTAGAGTGCTATAATAGATACTAGTGGGAGGGCTAGTAGTTAGCCGAGGCTCTGAGAAAACTAATAGGAACAACTCGATACCAATTCTGGAGTATCTAACCCCATCCTAATGCTCCCATTGTTTAAGTAAAACAATGCCTCAGGAGCCCCACACCAAGGATATTTAGAGTAACCCCAACAAAAAACTGTTGGTAAGACAAGATGGGGAAATTAACTTTAAAAATCAGCAAGTTAGAGTTCTTCTGTCCCTTAATCTACTTACATATTAATCTAATTTTTTATGGGTTAAGGATGATATTACAAATTTGCAACTAAATTCAGTGTTCTTCTGACTTTCCACCAAGAGACATACATGATTTAGCAGATAAAGGGGCTAGAGGAAGGTTAAATTATCTTCCTCGTGCTACTGAATTTCTGCATTGGACATCAACTTGAATGGCTTTGTTTCCAGCTTGTGATGCTTTCTAGTCAAAATGTAACATTTTAATATATGACTTTTGCTACATGAATACACAATTCATCTTTTCTAATATTTCTAGTCACTCAGTAAATGGGCTGCATAACAGAAATTGCTGAATTCCATCTGACCGTATTAAGAACTCATTTGACAGTAGCTAGAGGCAAAGCGGTCAAATGTTGCAGAAATTGTCAAATGTCCTTAGTCTCTATTGACACAAGATTCACACACCACATTTCAAATGCTATTCTCTTTCCTTCTAATGTATTGATCCTTCCTCCTTTTGAAAAAGCACCCTCTCCCTGTGTCTTTCCATCTTTCTGTAAAGTCTACCACGAACAATTGTCAGCCATGCTCACTAACTTGGCATTTCTAAGGGTGAAAGATGACATTAACTATCAACTGACAGACATATACAATATGTTGTTTATGTAGCAGAACATGCTTTGGAGCCACACAAACTGGAGTTCAAAGCCTGTGTCTCTCACCTACTAAGTATGTGACCTTGGGCAAGCTATATAAACTTAAAGTAAATAATGCATGCCAAACAATTTGCACAGTACCTGGACATAGTAAACTCTCAATAGTAGTAATTTATTATTATTTATATATTATATGCAACAAATAAATGGCAATCTATTTTATAAAGTTTTTTTAAGGTATATTTTATTGATTGTATAGTCACAATAGTTCCATTTTTTCCCCTTTGCTCCCCTCTGCCCAGCACGCCCTCCCGCAGCAATCCCCTCTCAACCCCCGCACTCCATACCCATGGGTCACACATACAAGCTCTCTGGTCTCTCCCTTTTCTATATTATTATTATTATTTAAATTAATTAATTAATTATTTTTTATAACAATAAAAAAATAACAATCCCCCCCTCATACTTGAGACCCTTTATAATCTTGTAGAGGACAATGGGCGATGGTCTCATGCTCCTCTAGCTGCTTCAAGCCGGACATGGTCGTCATCCTACCTACCCTTGAGTCCAGAAATCCCTAATAAGAGTTGGGATGTGGAGGGGAGGGTGGCCTTCCCACATGGGGAGGGATCGTGCAGACTCCAGGTCAGTTGGCTGTCCCCGGTCAACGGCGTGCTTGGTTTAACAGGCTGGCATCCTTGCTGTGTTCTGGGGGCAACAGATTTGGCAACAGGGTTAAAAGGCATCATTCAATCCATAACCACTAGATGACAAAAGGCAGGGATTAATTTTTCAATGTTCCACATTAGGGAAAAAAGAAGGGCTTCTTTGGAAGAAGGTCTGCCAGGCATGTTATACCTGTCCAAAACCCTATTGTCCACTATACTTAGCTAGGGCTGAGGGAAATATTTTAGGTTTCCTCCCTCTCAGACCTCTGGGCCCTTTCTGTCCAAGCCATTAGGATAGAAAAGAGAAACCAGTTTTAAAGTGAAGCCCACAGACCACCCCATTCTTCACCAACCCAGCCACTTGGTACAGCCAAACCGTTGAGTCTCAGGAGGCAGCGCTGCAGACAGGATTAAGTGAGGCCTATATGTACAGACAATCTCTCAGGTAATGAGATCCTAGCTTATGCCTTTTGAAAACAGAAAACACATGTTAATTACACAACATAACCCACAAACCAGTCTCTAAATCTGTAAGACTGTCTTATTGGAAAGACATCCAGTTGCAAGGCATTTGACATTCTTCTTGCCTGTAAATTAAGCATCTCTGATGATGCCACAGACCTAGTTTAACTTACAAATAAAAAAAAAAAACTTTAGTTCACTAGTTTCCTGTAATAGCTGACAGCATAAGGTATTTTTCTTTCATTGCCTGGCTTATTTTGCTAAGCATAATTCTCTCTAGTTCTATCCTTGTTGTTGCAAATGGTAGAATTTCCTTCTTTCTTTCTGCTACATAGAACTCCATTGTGTAAATGTACCACAGTTTTTTGATCCACTCATCTACAGATGGGTACTTAGGCTGTTTCCAGCACTTGGCTATTGTAAATAGTGCTGCTATGAACATTGGAGTGCAGAGGTTCTTTTGAATTGGTGTTTCAGGATTGTTCAGATATAGTCCTAGCAATGACATTGTTGGTTCAAAAGGCAGTTCCATTTTTAGTTTTTTGAGGAAGTTCCATACTGTTTTCCACAGTGGCTGCACCAGTCTGCATTCCCACCAGCAATGCACCAGGGTTCCCTTTTCTCCGCATCCTCTCCAGCACAAGTTGCTTGTTGATTTGTTGATGGTGGCCATTCTAACTGGTGTGAGGTGGTATCTCATTGTGGTTTTTATTTTCATCTCTCTGATGACTAGTGATGCTGAGCACTCTTTCATATGCCTATGGACCCTCTCTATGTCCTCTTTGGAGAAGTGTTTGTTCAGGTCCTTTGCCCATTTTTTAATTGGGTTGTCTGTCTTCCTGGTGTTGAGTCATATAAATTCTTTGTATATTTTGGAGATCAATCCCTTGTCTGAGGTGTCATTGGCAAATATATTTTCCCATATGGTTGGTTCCCTTTTCATTTTGCTGATGTTTTCTTTTGCTGAGCAGAAACTCTTTAATTTGATGTGGTCCCATTTGTTTATTCTTTCCCTTATTTCCCTTGCCTTAGGAGACATATCGGTGAAAATGTTGCTACGTGGGATCTCTGAAATTTTCCTGCCTATGTTTTCCTCTAGGACTTTTATGGTGCCACAGCCTATATTTAAGTCTTTGATCCATCTTGAATTTATTCTGGTGTACAGTGTAAGTTGGTGGTCTAGTTTCATTTTTTTGCATGTCCCTGTCGAGTTCTCCCAGCACCATTTGTTGAAGAGGCTCTTTCCACTCCATTTTATGTTCCTTCTCCCTTTGTCAAATATTAGTTGACCATATGAACCTGGGTTTATTTCTGGGCTCTCTATTCTGTTCCATTGATGTATATGTCTGTTCTTATGCCGGTACCAGACTGTTTTGATTACCGTGGCTTCGTAGTATAGTTTGGTATCAGGTATTGTGATTCCTCCTACTGTGTTCTTGTTCCTCAAGACTGCTCTGGCTATTTGGGCTCTTTTTTGGTTCATATAAATTTTTGAAGTATTTGTTCTAGGTCTGTGAAATATGTCATTGGTAATTTAATAGGGGTTGCATTGAATCTACAAGTTGCTTTGGGTAGTATGGCCATTTTAATGATGTTGATTCTTCCCATTCATGAACATGGTATATGTTTCCATTTATTTGTATCTTCCTTAATTTCTTTCTTCAGTGTTTTGTAGTTTTCCAAGTACAGGTGTTTTTCCTCCTTGGTTAAGTTTATTCCTAGGTACTTTATTTTTCTTGTTGCTATGGTAAATGAGATTTTTATTTTAGTTTCTATCTCTGAGATTTTATTGTTGGTGTACAGAAATGCCTTCGATTCCTGAATATTGACTTTGTACCCTGCTATTTGGCCAAATTTGCTCCTTATATCAAGTAGTTTTTTTGTGGAGTCTTTGGGGTTTTCTATGGACACTATCATGTCATCTGCAAGTCATGACAGTTTTACTTCCTCTTTTCCATTTTGGATGCCTTTTATTTCTCTTTCTTGTCTGAGTGCTGTGGCTAGAACTTCCAAGACTATGTTGAATATTAGTGGAGAGAGTGGGCATCCTTGTATTGTTCCTGATCTCAGGGGGAATGCTCTCAGTTTTTGCCCATTGAGTATGATGTTGGCTTCAGGTTTCTCATATATGGCCTTTATTATGTTGAGGTATGCTCCCTCTATTCCCATTTTGCTGAGAGTTTTCATCATAAGTGGATGTTGTACTTTATCAAATGCTTTTTCTGCATCTATGGATATGATCATGTGGTTTTTGTCTTTCATTTTGTTTAGGTGATGTATTTTTGGGAGTCTGGGGAGCATGTGAGAGGTGCTATTTGATTTGGGTTAACACAATGTAGTGCTAAGGGCTCTAAGATTATAAAGACTCTTTTAAAGGACTTCAAATTCTGAAATAGAGATGCAACGAAAATCCTAAAGCACTGGACTTCATTAGGCCTATAATTAACAAAAGACTTGAGAAAAAAAACAAAAGCAAAGAAAAGACAAAACCAAACCAAAAGACTTGCCTGAAATGACGGAGAATGGCACAGCCAGTAACCCAGAAGGACAGGCTTCCCCACGATCAGGACTGTGTTCAAACACTTTGATGCCAGGCATTCTTTAGTGTAGAATCCAAAATATTAATATAAAAATGGAAAACATGATACCACAGAAGGTGTCTACCTGAAATACCGGATCACAGATTGTGAGAGGTTTTTAAAGTATAAAATAGACCTGTTTTTTCCCTTCAGTTTAGCAAAGAGATTATACCTAATTTTAATCTGACTATAAAAACAATGAAAGAAAGATTTGAGAATATCCTCAAAGAAATTGTTGACAACTAGAATCAATAAGAGGACTTTGGTAACTGCTAAACTGTTGTATAATCATATTCTAAGGCATAAATCACCTTTATTAGTGGTCTTCTTATCTGGGTACATCGAGCTCTGAAAACATCTGTAAGAGCCATACAAAAGGGGCACAAAATGTTAGCGTATTGAAGGAAATTTCAGGGTTTGCCATGTAAAGGAAGAATGACACAGACAATACAGTCAGTAACTTAAAATAAGGAAATGAGGTAACTTGTATGGCTTACTTTGTTTTGTCTTTTTAAAAGGAGAAGAAACCCCTTCACTGGCACTTTCTTTCCTTCTTTTAAAAGAAGATATGAAAAGGACAACTGTTTCTATTCACCACGAACCTCATCAGCTATTCTTGGCATCAGAAAGTTATTATGGCTCCAGATCAGGGAGGATGTAAAATGTAAGAAACAAGTTTGACATTTATTGAGCATGTGCTATGCTCCAGATAATGTAAAAAGGGCTTCACTTATTTATTTCTCTCTGGAACTCTGGGAACAATCTTATGCAGTAGGTGGCCCCATGGCTGATCTGAATCGTGATAAGATGGAGGAGGCCAGCCTGACCCCCTCAGAGGGCACCGCAGCAGCAGGAGCGGTCGAAGCCGACAGAGCCCTGCACGTAGCTGCGCGTCCCAGCGAGGCTGCGCGGGGGCCCGGGGCCCGAGCCCAGAGCCACGATCCAGGCCCTGAAGAGAACGTCCTTCTCGATCTGCCGTTCCCAAGAAGGCTTTGGAGGCTCGTGGAGGACCCCATTGCTCCCACCACCCAGCCCACCCCTCTCCCACAGTCCATCCCCGCCCCGTTGTCCACGTCCGTGGGTCATCTGTACTAGTTCCACCTTTATTTGACTAAACGCACGCTGCCAAGACAGTAACATAACGCTATATTTTAAGGTATACCGTGAGTATATCCTAAGCGACGTTTTCATGATCGATCCCATGATTATTTTGAATAAAAAGAAAAACCCATCTCTACAAATGTCTTGATGTCAAAAGAAGTGAAGTTACAAAATGTAAACATATAATCATTCCCAACAGTACTCACCACAGTCTTGAAAATGTCAGATGTAGACTGTACTTATTTTTAAACCAATTAATAACCTTGCTGAGGCGGGCGCGCGATATGTGCCGCTGTGTGCCGGCAGGCGGGTTGGTTGCGCGCCTGTTGGCGCACGTCGGGGGCACCTTGTGGGCTGGCGGCGCCTCTGCGCACCAGCGGACAGGTTGGTTGCCCACCTTTTGGGGCCGGCTGTGGGCTCCTTTGCCCACTGGCAGGGGGGTTGGTTGCGCGCCCTTCGGGGCGGGCAGAGGGCACCTGGTCGCGCCGGCAGGCAGTTTGGTTGCGGGCCTTTTGGGGTAAGTTGGGGGCTCCTGGGCGCTCTGGCTGGCAGGTTGGTTGCACGCCTGTTGGGACGGGTTGGGGGCGCCTGTGCGCGCCCGCAGGCGGGCTGGTGGGGAGCACGTTGGGGCCATCCGCGGGGGCCTTGGCCCGTCGGCAGGCGGGTTGGTTGCACGCCCTTCGGGCTGGACAGAGGGTGTCTTGGCTTCCCAGCTGGCAGGTTGGTTGCATGACTGTTAGGACAGGTTGGGGGCGCCTGTGCGCGCCTGCAGGTGGGTTGGTTGCGTGCTCTTCGGGGCCGGCAGAGGCTGCCTTGGGCCGCCGGCAGGGGTGTTGGTTGTGGGCCTCTTGGGGCTGGTTCGGGCACCACGGGGCGCCAGCAGAGACGTTGGTTGCGCGCCTGTTCAGGTGGGTTTGAGACACCTCGGCGCGCCGGCAGGCGGGTTAGTTGACAGAACGTTGGGGCCGGCCGCGGGGGCCTTGGTCCATTGGCAGGCGGTTCGGTTGCGCACCCGTTGGGGTGGGCCGCTGGTGCACGTGCGCTCCGGTAGTCGGTTTGGTTGCGGGCCTTTTGACGCAGGCCAGGGGAGCCTTGCCGGCCGGGGGCGCCTCTGCCCGCTGGCATGCGGGTTGGTTGCGTGCCCTTCAGGCTCGGCAGAGAGTATCTGAGCGGGCCAGCAGGCCGTTTGGTTGCGGCCTTTTCGGGTGGGTTGGCGGTGCCTGGGCGTGCCAGGCGGCAGGTTGGTCGCATGCCTGTTGGGAAGGGTTTGGGGCACCTCGGCAGGCTGGCCGGCGGCTTGGTTGCGTGCCTATAGGGGCGGCCGAGGTGGGGTGGGGCTTGGCCTTCCAGTAGGGGGGTTGATAGTGCGCCTGTTGGGGCTGGCTGCCGGCGTTTTGTCCCACCGGCAGGCGGGTTGTATGCGCGCCCTTTGGGGCGGGCAGAGGGCGCCACAGCGCGCCAGCTGCTGAGTTGGTTGTGCGCCTTTGGGGCCCGTCGGGTGCACCTTCTTGGTCAGAGGGGCCTCTGCGCGCTGACCAATGGGTTAGTTGTGCGCCCTTCCGGGCGGGCAGAGGGCGCCTGAGAGAGCCTGCAGGAGGTTTAGATGCACGTCTGTTGGTGTGGACCGGTGTCGCTCTGCGCTCCAGCAGGCGGATGGTTGCGTGCCAGGGGCGCCTCTGCGCGCTCACATGCGGGTTGGTTGCGTGCCCTTCGGGGTGGGCAAAGGGCGTCTCTGCCCTCTGGCAGGCGGGTTAGTTGCGGGCCCTTCAGGCTGGGCAGAGGATATCTGTGCGCGCCAGCAGGCCGTTTGGTTGCGGCCTTTTGGAGTGGGTTGGCGGTGCCTGGGCGTGCCAGCTCGCAGGTTGGTTGCCTGCTTGTTTGGACGGGTTGTGGGCGCTTCGCTGGCTGGCCGGCGGCTTGGTTGTGTGTCTATTGGAGCGCTCCTGGGGGGCCTTGGTCTTCCAGTAGGGGGTTGATTGTGCGCCTTTTGGGGCTGGCCGGACGCGCCTTGGCCCACTGGCAGCTGGCAGGCAGGTTGTTTGTGCGCCCTTCGGGGTGGGCAAAGGGCGTCTCTGCGCTCTGGCAGGTGGGTTAGTTGCGCACCCTTCGGGCTGGGCAGAGGGTGTCTTGGCTTCCCAGCTGGCAGGTTGGTTGCATGCTTGTTTGGATGGGTTGGGGGCGCCTCGCTGGCTGGCCGGCGGCTTGGTTGTGTGTCTATTGGAGCGCTCCTGGGGGGCCTTGGTCTTC
This sequence comes from Furipterus horrens, assembly GCF_987537825.1. Lineage (NCBI taxonomy): Eukaryota > Metazoa > Chordata > Mammalia > Chiroptera > Furipteridae > Furipterus > Furipterus horrens. Next base: position 361,434 of record NW_028327187.1, read on the forward strand.
CAGTAGGGGGTTGATTGTGCGCCTTTTGGGGCTGGCCGGACGCGCCTTGGCCCACTGGCAGTCGGGTTGGTTGCACACCGTTTGGGGCGGGCAGTGGGCGCCTCATCGCGACGGCAGACAGGTTAGTCGTGCGACAGTTGGGTTGGGCTGCGGGCACCTTTGCGCGCAGGCATTCGGGTTGGTCGCGCACCAGTTGGGGCGGGCCGCGGGCTCCTGGACTCGCGGGCTGGCAGGTTGGTTGTATGCCTGTTGGGACAGGTTGGGGGCAGCTGGGCGTGCCTGCAGGCGGGTTGGTTGCGCGCCCTTCAGGGCGGGCTGGTGGTACCTCTGTGCGCCAGCCGGAGGGTTGGTTGGGGCGGGCAGAGGGCGCCTGGGCGCGTCGGCTGTCAGGTTGGTTGCGCGCCCCTTGGGGATGGGCCGGGGGCGCCTGGGTCAGGCTTCAGGCGGTTTAGTTGCATGCCAGTTGCTGTAGACAGGTGGCGCTTTGCGCGCTGGCAGGTGGGTTGGTTGCGCACCTGGGCTGGCGGACAGGAGAACTTCAATGTGCGCGCTCACACGACCTAGGGAGAGGGTTCGGGAATGGGCGACTGCTCTCCGCCTGCGTTCCTCAATAAGCTTGCCTCCACACCCCAGCCTTTCCTCCCTGGTTCTCAAAAAAAGAATCAAAAGGAAAACACACACACACACACACACTTCCAAAAAGAAAATACGCTGCTCCTTGCCTCTCAGAGCCAGTTGCCACCTGGCCCACTCCTGGCTCTTCCAGGGAGCAGAGCCTCGCTCTCCATCCCTGACTCCTCTCAGGGGAAACCTGGGGTCACTAAAAAATCTTTGCGCACTGCCAGATGCAGCTCGGGGGGCCAAGCCAGCCAGAAATCCCGTGTGGTCCCTTTCTCCTCCGCTATCCTCACCAGACAGGTCACTCCCAGACGGTCTTCTCTGAGCCAGCAGCACCGAGGCTCAACTCCCGCCAGTATCCAGATGTTAACTCAGATGCTCAATCCACAATTAGCCTGAACTGCAAACGGGTCTCGGGAGCGAGCGAGCGCAGCCTCCCCTCACTCCTCTGCCATCTTTCTCCCCACAGATAATCTTAAGATGTATTTATATATGAATCTCATCCCTGATTTATCTTATTTCTTTCTTATCATTGTTTTAATAATATCCCAATATCAAACTTTACTTCATCTTACCATGTTTATTTAAGATATGATAATTTAGGTAAATTCACTTGAATGTCTTACACTCAGTGCCTGACAGAATATGGGTTAATAGTATTGCAAATGGTCAAGCTACGGAAAATGATTCTTGCCAATGACTTCTTTACACTCATGTTTCAGAAAAAAAAAACTTGATTTTTAACGCATTGTTTGGGGGCCAGAAGACAGAATCTTTCCTGTCCACATTTAGGGTTTCACGTATGACAATTTTTCCCATATTTCTGGTTTTATGTAGGGAATCCATTTCAGCAACCTGGTGTGCCTGGAGACTAGAGTCTCACATGTGCGTACCAAGCCCGCTCCCTTAAGTTATTGTTTCTTAGTTGGGAACACCATTTCTTAGGCACAAAGGAGTGGAGTAGGCCACTGCAGAAACCCAGAGAGAGTTGAGAAACCTGTGAACTGCTGATGCTGAAACTGAGAGAGGAAAGAATATAAAAAGTTAACATGCATAAGCCCCTGAAGTCTTTCAGAGGGAGCACAGGGCAGCCATTATGGAAAAAACAAAACAAAACAAAACAAAACCAACAACCTGCTGCTTTCTTACAGTTATTGTGACCTCATTATAAGTCTGGGGGGGGAAGTCACAGGTTAAATGACAGGGCAATTAGCGAGGTAGGTAAAATGTGGACAATATAGCAGTTCATGTTTTTGATATGATTTTGAAGTTAAAATTTGCATTGAGGTCCAAATGCCAGGAATCATTTGGAAATAATTACAGTTCTACTATAATAAAGTTAAAAGAGTAGAATGCATTTCCAAATTATAATTTTAGTAGCCCTGGAATGTGCAGGATTTTTTTGGTATACACATTTTTCCCCACGGTGTTTTGAAAATATCTTAATCATAAACACACTGTTTGTATAAAACATAAAAATGAAAAAATATTAAATGTCAAATATTTCCCTTTTATATGAATGCTAAGACACAATTGTGACACAATTATGACACAATTATGGCACAATTCTTTGAATGCTTTCCTGTGAGGTGTGTTAAAATGTATTTTATAATGTCATTGATTTCCAGCTGCCCAAAGTTGCTGAATGTGCTCATTGGGGTGATGGTTTTACAGGTGCATATTATCTCTAAGCTTGTCAGTTTGCATATATTGAATAAGTACAGCCTTTTCCATGTTAACCATACCTGAATATAATGATTTATATAAATAAAAAACAAAGCCAAAAAATAAAACCAACGAACTGCGGAGCCATTTCAACCAAGGCAATTCTCAGTATAATACCATGAAAAATAACTTGATCGGATCTTTCTCCCACCTCCTGAAAAATCTTTACAACGCCTACAATGCTACCAGTTCTCAGGATTCGAAGAAAAGGAGTCTTTAATGATAACCTCCAGTGCAAAATCCCACTGCTATCTAGAGAAATTATTGCTTAAGATTAACTCTGCAGTCAAATTCAGTTAGTTATAGACTCTTAACACAGCACTTTAAATTATGTTGGGCAAATTGCAGAGTGATTCTTTTCCTAGAAAATAACATAAAAGGAAAAGAAATTGTGAGCCTCCCGTGAGAATGTCAATGCAACATTCACTTACAGCACCTGGGATAACCCAAGGTGTTTGCTGATTGTGATCAAAGTCTCAGCGAACACGGCTCACTCTCACTTGAAAGCTGTCAAAGAAGTCTCTCACAATCACCTCTTAATAACCATGGGGCATTTAATAAAATCCAGTAACAACTCACAGCCTGTTGTGACCTGACCCAGCCTGCCACAGGCGCTGTATTTTAGCTGAGAAGTTCTCATGACCAGGAAAGAAAGGAAAAATTGTATAGTATAATAAAGATGGCCTATAACAGAAATTTGTCTTATACGCCTTTTCCCGTTATTTCTAAATGTCGACCCAATGTTCTTCGTTGTTTTCTTCTCTTAATTCCTCCACTCTTCCCTCTGTTGTCTCCAGTCTGGATCCTCCTCAGTCCTCATTCCTTAGCCTTCTATTCTCATATAATTAATCTGATAAAAAGATAACACGCTGAATGGAGTCATTAACATCCTCTTAAGTAATGTGCATTTTAAAAGAGATCTCTTGAAATTAGTAACCTAGTTGTAGAAAACTGACAAAAATTTCATTAACTTTTAAATAATCAGAGCACAGTTTTCAGCCCTGCATACTAAGAGGAGCTTGAGAAATCTATAAAATGCATAAAAGAGGTGAAGAAGAAGAATAAAACTCCAAATTCAATACCTGAGTTCACTAAAAACCAGTTATGTGAACTTGGGTAATTAACTTTTTTGCGTTTCCTATCTGTAAAGTATAATTAACAATGGTACTTACTCATCTTATCAACTGGTTGGTAAGGATGCAATGAGAATATTCATGCAGCTATCTCCTGCTACTGTGTTTTGCAACTAGTAGGTTCTAAATTCTCTTAGCTTCTTTTTCCACGTCACTGAAAATGATCAGCAAAAATTAAATGACTATTAAGACTGACTGCAAGTAGAACCAAGGCTGTAGGGAGAACTTGGACTTTGAAATAAATAAGAGGCCACTACTAAGAATAGCTGCTCAATTACCTTAGCTGGCAAGCCTTTCAGAAGAACCCAGCTCTGCAGTACAGTGAACCCCTTGGCTGCTGCAGTAGAGCTGTTTGGGGGCTACCCTCACGGATCCTTCCGTTCTCCTGTTGTTGAAACTGAGCTTTCTGACTACATACCTAACAGCCCCTTCCCAGCTGGCTTGCTCTCCTAGGTCACTCTGTTTCACCAGCAGGCTCAGCTCCAGCTGTTGCTCTGCCGCTGTTCTGCTCTGAAGTCTGACTTGGTTGACCTTAAACAGATAGCTAGTTATTCCTTCAGCCACATGGATTTATTTGGGAACAACAGGTTCAGAGAACAAAAGGAGAGGAAAGTTCTTTTATAGAGGAAAGGGGACGATCAGAGGGGCTGTTGTAAACAAAGGGTCCATTAGAGGAACCTGGAACTTTGCAATGTAGTGGCTTTTCATCGACTGAGTTGTAACTCTCTCGTTGGGACACTTACGCAATGGAGTACAACGCCTACATTAGCTGTTTTCGTGAACTGAAAGAAAGCCAGAGGCTTTTTGCTTAAAAAAAAAAAAAGCCATTACTGTATTAATGTAGTATTTATATATTAGTGTATATATATGTCAGTACCTGTATTTATAGCTTTTAATTGACTACTTCAAGTATATTATATATGTATGTATATATATGTGTGTGCATATACATAGTCTACTGGTGTCAACATTTACTAGTTAGAATAAAGTACAGGAACCCTATCTGACTTTACATTCTTTTGTTTTCTTCCATTTATAACCCAATTATATTAAATAAATACTGCATTAAACAATTGTTCTCTGTACACTGAGGGCCAATTTATAGTGTCACAAATGTTGCTTCAACTGTCAGACACATATTTGCTCTTTCTATTGGTCTTCCTTCCATCTCTCTCTTCTAAGATTCCATGGAAACAATAATTTCTTTCTGTTCAGGCAAAGGAGGCATGAATTCTTGCCGAGTGGGCAGGTGTCTTCTCTTACTGTGGGGCAGTGTCGGGGAGATCACGACCGCTGCTCAGCCGTGGGTATCACCCCTGGCGCCCTGTCATTACTCTAGTCTCTGTGTCCCTGGGCTGTCCACTATTTGCTCTCTACTTTTCAGAGTCCTATGTTTTTTAAAGTATATAATGTACAAGATTTTTAGCTGTACTTAATAGAATGAATAGGCAAAGGTATATCTGCTTCATCTTTACCAATGTAGAAATCTTAGAAAATATTTCTGTGATGATAATGAAAACGTAAGAGAATTTGTGAGATACAGCTAAAGTAGTATTTACTGAGAAATATATAACTCTAAAAACTGATACTACAGAAGAAAAATGACCTGCCATTGATGATTAAACCTCCACCTTAGAAAGCTGGAAAAAGAAGAGAAAATGAAACTGAAAGTCACCAGGAGAAGGAAATATTAAAGATAAGAGCACAATAAATGCAGGGGAGAATACGAGAATGAAAAATTCATTGAGACAAACAGATCTTTCTTTGATGAGATTTATAAAATTGATGAACCTCTAGCTAAACTGATTAAGAAAAGGAGAAGTAAATTACCCATGCAGTCAGTTCTGATATATTTGTTTTAAGTTGTGATGAATTCTTTCCAACACGATTGACATACTAAGGAACACTTTGAGCCAGTGCATTTTCATGTCTACTTGTGTGTGGTTCTGTCCACAGAAACACTAGGTGAATGCAGAAAACTGTCCCCAGCTGAACCGAGCCACCTAGGAAGACGCAACATGCACACATGTGCATCTCACACACCTGCCAGCTGCGGCATCTCACCACGTGTGTGATGAGCCACACCCGCCCACATCTGGTGTTGGAATTCTGTCCAATTCTAGACAAGCTCCTTCCATCCTTTTTTTTTTAAGTATATTTTATTGATTACATTGTTACAGTAGTTCCAATCTTTTTCCCTTTTCCTCCCCTCTGCCCAGTACCCCCCTTCCCTCCAGTAATCCCATCCCCCTTAGTTCATGTCCATGCATTGTGCATATAAGTTCTTTGGCTTCACCTTTTCCTACACATTATTCTTAACGTCCCCCTGTCTATTTTGTACCAACGAGTTATGCTTCTTAGTCCCTGCACCATTTCCCCATTTCTCCCCTTCCCAGATGATAACCCTCCAAATGATCCCATACCTCTGATCCTGTTCCTATTCTGGTTTGCTTAGTTGGATTTTGTTTTTATTTTTTAGATTTAGTTGTTGATACTTGTGAGTTTGTTGTCATTTTAATTGTTCATAGTTTTGATCTTCTTTTTCTTAAGAAAGTCCCTTTTGTTAAAGAGTGGGGGTCTCCAAAAAATCCCCAGAGCCTGCGCGTTGGGGGATGGGGAAAAAGGAACAGCTTTTAAGATGCCTTTGCATGACTGTGGCTAGTAGCTTAGCTTCTCAGTTATGCAAATGGCTTTGGTTCTTTCAATGTCCCAAGGATATGGGAGGGGTTTTGACCATGGAACAGTGAGGAAAAAGCATACAGGGCCTGTGCAAGGTTCTATGAATGGTCCAAACTGGTTACCATGCCCACTGTGTCACAGGATATAGTCAGGGGTTTAAAAATAGGTGGCAGACATTTTAGGGAAGAAGAGAGGAGATCCACGTGGTTTGCAAGGCGGGCAGAGGAGAACTCCGTGCTGCTTTGAAAAGGAGAGAATACCATGTGGCTTTGAAAGGACAAAGCACATGTTTCCCTGGACTGTTATACGGGGGCTGATGACCTTGTACCCCAGATCCTGAAGGAGACAGCTGACAGATAAGGGACGGGGAACTTCTGGGCATGTTTTTGGCTTCTAGCCTTTTGGGGAGCAAGGGAAGCGCTGGGTCCCCTGGGAGAACGGGGCTCTGGGCTGAAGTGCTCACTGCCCTCCCCAGGTTGGGATGTTGTAAATAAAGACCTGTTTTCCTCAACACTAGCTGTTGGGTCTTACACCAGGGCGCCACGTGAAAGAGCCCCTTTCACTCTGTAATACTTTAACATTTCATATAATAATGGCTTGGTGATGATGAACTCCTTCAGCTTCACCTTGTCTGGGAAGCACTTCATCTGCCCTTCCATTCCAAATGATGGCTTTGCTGCCTAGAGTAATCTTGGTTGTAGGTCCTTGCTTTTCATCACATTTAATGCTTCTTGCCAGTCCCTTTTTGCCTGCCAAGTTTCTTTTGAGAAATCAGCTGATAGTCTTATAGGCACCCCACTTGTAGGCAGCTCTCCACTTCTCTCTTCCTGCTTTTAAGATTCTCTTTATCTTTCACCTTTGGCATTTTAAACATGATGTGTCTTGGTGTGGTCCCCTCTGGGTCCAGCTCAACTGGGGCTCTCTGTGCTTCCTGAGCTTGTATGTCTATTTCCTTCACCAAATTTGGGAAGTTTTCCTCCATTATTTTTTCACATAAGTTTTCAATTTCTTGCTCTTCCTCTTCTCCTTCTGGCACCCCTATGATTCAGATGTAGGCACGTTTAAAGTTGTCCCAGAGGTTCCTAAGCCTCCCCTCATTTTTTTCAATTCTTGTTCCCTCATTCTGTACTGGTTGACTGTTTTCTTCTTCCTTATGTTCCAAATCATTGATTTGAACCTTGGTTTTCTTCCCTTCACCATTGGTTTTGTGTGGATTTTCCTTCATTTCACTTAGCATAGCCTTCACTTATTCTCTTATGTATCTGCCATACTCAAGCATATCTGTCAAACCTGTGAGCATCTTTATCACCTGTGTTTGGAACTCTGCATCTGTTAGGTTGGCTCTTTCCTCATCATTTAGTTCTCCCACTGGAACCTTGATCCATTCCCCCTTTTGGGCCATACTTCTCTATCTCCTCATCTTGACAGGCTCCTGTGTTTGTTTGCCTCTGTGTCTTAGGTAGAGCTGTAGCTCCTTTTACATTGTAGGGGGCAGAGCCTTAGGGATTCGTCAGTACAGGGAGACCTGTTTCACCATGTTGTGGCGCTGTGTGTGGGGGAGGGGTCAGAGAGGGAACAATGCCGCCTGCCCAGTACTCGCCCCTTTTCCAGGCACCCCTCCCCATTCGGTATGGGACTGGTGCCTCTCTAGCTGTTGCCCTGGCCATCATTCCCAGAGTGGGTGGGTCTGTGGACCGTGGGGCCCTTTAAACAAGTGAACTCTGCTGAGAGACCAGCAGTTTCTGCCTCCGACCCAGCCCCTACTGGTTTGCACAGTCAGAAGCAATGAGGCTTGATTTTCCCCAGTGCTGGGATTGTGAGCTGTGAGGGCTGGAGAGGAGCTTGGAATGCTCCCCAGATGTCTCTTCTGACTTTTTAAAACATGTAACTGTGCTTTCCACCGCCACTGCTGCCACCACCACACTGCATCCTCTCCATGCCAGCTCCGCCCCTCCTACCTGAGTATTTCTTCTTTATATTTTTGTTTGTTGGACTTCCATGCAGCTCAATTTTCTGGAACTTCTGGTTGTCTCTAGTTTTGAGGTAGTTGTGTTCCTTCTTAGTTGTGGAGGGAGATGCAGCGTGTCTGTCTAGGCCTCCATCTTGGCCGGAAGTTCTCCATCCCTTCTTAATAACTCAAAGATGCAGCCCTTAGCATGTCCACTTCTACAAGCAAGCATTAGGTGGCAAAAAACCCTGATGCGAAGCACTCAAACCAGTGATCCTCAGAGTGGCAGACATGTATCTAGCCCTTTGAGTGCCAACGTCGCTGTGAACAACACTGACAAATTTTCCCAAAAGTGCCAGCGTCACTCCCAGTGACTCTTTTTTTGATGGCTATAAATGTAAATAACAATGGAATAATTCGTATTTTATGTTTTGTTCTTTTTTTTTTTTTTTTTTTGTACCTCAGGTTATATATCGATATAATTTTTTCTCACGTTGATCCAAATTTCCAATTATGCATGGCACTCAAAGGGCTAGAGTATGTCAATGAAGAAGAAGAGAAATCCAGCTGACTACAGGGGCCATGTGGTCATGAGCAGAGGCTGCGTACAGACACCCAGCATAGAGTGGTGAGTTGAGGATCCAATATCCCAACCCTCCTGCAATACAAAGACCTTCCCTATCATATTGGCACATGCTCTGGAAATCATGCAAGGCAGATAGAAAAATTAAAGTTGTTAAATAAACAGTTGTTTTGAAAAATAGCCAGAAGTGAATTCATAACACAAACTCTGGTAATTTTTTATAAAATAGTTTGATACCAAAATGTTTGTTTTGAGTAAGTGGTTTTGAAATAATTTCTGAAAAAAAAAAAGAATCTTAAAATTCCTTCTTTGCCTTGAAAACTATTAGATAAGCCTCATAGGAGAAATACCATTCTTACAGGCATTTTATTGAGGAAAAAAGCCAGTTATACAAAACTATTGATATTAGTTTGTGAAAAAGAGCTTAACTAAGCTCTTCTGCCAGTTTAAAATCTTATCAACTGTGTATTTGTGGGATTAGTATTCATATGGGTATTCTTTTCAAAATACACCCATTTATCTAGAATGAACATGTTGTAATTATACATTTAGATAATAGAAAATAAGATAATACCATGAATACGGCTTGAAAAGACACAATTAAGTTATGCAAACACTTTCTCTAGGCTTACAATCCCCCAAATATCATTTGGTGCATATATTTCCTTTGTTATTTTCCAAACTCATCTCACAGAATGCACTATTGTACAAATTTGAATAATTGGGTCACCAGAAGCCTCAAGGGATACTGGATATTTGACACGAGTCTATGTAGTAATGAAAACTGCCTTGTACTCTGGTACATCTATGGGAAAACAAAGCCCCGCAGTTTTCTTCTAATTCAGTGAAACAGTTTGGCTTCTGTCATGTGACCGCACTGAACTGCATTCCAGTGTTGTATGTACTTGTCCCTGCGGAGCCAGCCATCAAGTGCATGTTTTGGTGTTTCTTTCCCAGTTCCGCAGTGTGAGCCAGGGAAGTGCATTTGTAAAATCAAAAGCATTATATTGCAAAGAGTATTTGCTCTGAATAAGTGCATGTGAGGGAAACAAAGACATTTCTTCTCTGCTGTCAGGCACCCAGGTTCTCTCCTGCCTAATGTTATGTTATGTTATGTTATGTTATGTTATGTTATGTTATGTTATGTTATGGATAGCATTTGTAGGACTGTTGTATTGTGTCAGGTGGCTAAGCTGGAAGTATGTTTCCCAGAATCTCTTTCCCTGCGTGGATCTGATTAGAAAGTGTCACAACTCATTTCTGTATGAGATTTGAAAGGCAGAAATGTGATAGCAGCCAAATTACTTTTATACTTGGAAGATTGATGCCCAGGTGACAGGTGTCATTAAAAGGGACACATGCTGTCATTTATCTGTTGACTAATCGTGTTGGCAAGGGCAGGGGTGGGACTTTACTTGTTCTTCCTCCTCCTGGCTCCTCAAGGTTCTCTGACTGTCGGGCCAGACAAGTGCTTAGCTCCTTGAGGAAGGGCACCCACTTCCTCGGCATAACACCCACATCATCGAAATTGGAAGCCGTGAGAGACCAATGTTCCCAAGTTCAAACAGCCCATGATGTTTATTTCTACTTTTGGTCTATAGAATCAATACATTAAAAATGCTATCATGTTTTTAATCCAATGATCGTGTTGTGCCTGTATTGCCTAGCTGGTAATGACATGTAGGGTCAGGGAGACGGGTCAGACAGGAGGTACACCTGTAAATATTAGATATATTTGTATAGGCAATACCTGGTGGTGCTTTAGTCCCCCTGATCAAACCTTGAGAAATACAACATGGTTTTCATCTTAAGATCGTTGTATTTACAAGTACAGGTGAAACAAGAGTAGATGTTGGGCAGGATTTCTTGAACTGAAAAACATGCGAGTCTAAGACAGTGAGAAATGTAAGAATGAAAAAGAGACACACTAACTCTCTACTTACTATTGCAAGAGCGTAAAGGATACTGACCAGAGCTGAAACCGTTTGAACTAGAAACAGCAGGAGGGCGCGGGGACAAAAGAGCGGGGTCCTGGGCTCGCATTCTGGCCGTTATCTATTTGTAATATGGGGATAATGAGAGTAGCTCTTCATTAGATTATTGCAAAGATGATATCAGATAATGTGCATGGTGCAGAGAAAGCAGTCAATAAATGCTAGCTGCAATAATTATAAGGATGGGAATAACTAAAACAACATTTATCCACTATTATGTTAGCTCGGGCAACCCCAAATAGTAACTGCGTGAGGAAGGGGGGCTTCCAGTGTTATTAAAAGTTACATTAAAGAAATAAAGTGCCGACTATGACCAGGAAGTGAAAATGCTAATGCAAATTAGCGTGTGTTCAAAAACTTCACTATTTTAAGCTAAATCAAACCCTATCTTCTTCCTGAACAATGAGGTGTTATAAATGATATTTGCCTCAGAATACAGGCATAATTGGTATGACATGAGGTGAACGGAGAAATTCATCTTTTTGAGTCATTAAAAACAATTCATTGACTTCACTGTCATATTGTTTTAAAATTTCACCAAAAAATGCACCATCCTCGAGGAGCTTACAGTCTTGTTGGGGTATAAAACATGGGTGAAAAGTTACAAAACATTACAATAGAATTCATGAGTAAATGCCAACCGAAACATACAAGTTGTATATAATCTAGGAGTTAAAATAAAGGGCTTTTTGTGACCCTAAGTTGGCAGGTAAGGCTAAGATGGAATTTCAGCGAATCTTAAAAGAGAAGTTGAGTATAACTAGGCTGAGAGCTTAGATCAAAGAGTTTTGAAATTTGAAAATGAGCTTCAAATAACTGGGAAATGTATTGTTTAATGTTGAACCCGGGGCAGATAATTTCCTTTTTATAACCCACATTTTCCTGGAGTCTAAAGAATTTCAAAATTGACACTAGATTTTTGGATTTTATCAGGACAAACAAATAGACGATGTGAAATGCAGAGGGAAAGAGCAACCAACTTAATGTTAGTTAGCAGACTGCGGCTCATGTCCAGGCGCCAGCACTTACTGCCACTAACAGGAGGGAAGGCATTTAGCATCTCCAAGCCTCTGTGTGCTCAGCTGTGGAGCAAAGGGGTCACAACAGCTTTTTCACGCAGTACTGCGAAGCTCTGATGAGCAAATGTATGTAGATAGCAAGCACCATAATTACGCAAACTTCCAAGTTCAGTTAGTAGTCTACCTATTTCACTCCCACAAGTGCAGGAAAGGTGCTTTATCCAAGTATGAAACAACTTGAGCGTTTGGTTTTAAACAGATGATGGGTTCGTGTTAAGCCTTTCTCGTGTGCTTTCCCCAGTTGCCCTCGGGATCGATATAAAATACTTGGCTTGGCTTGAGAATATGAGATGTTTTCGTGAAGAATGGTTTCCCCATGGAAACCAACCGGACCTTAAGACTTCAAAATTGTAACCTTGGTCTCCTTAGCACTAGGCTGCAAGCAGTTGCAGAAAAATGAGGGTTGACAGAAAGAATACACCGCAAGCATGCGGGGTATCTATGGGATGGAAACATAGAGCTCCTCGTAGACTGACTCTCACTCTAGGGACTTGGAAGCTGGCAGCTCCTGTCTGAATTGCAACAACAGGGAAAACTAGCTGACACTCTTTTCTAGGCTTCTGAACATAATGGGCGAGTCCTTAAGTAAACTGAAATTTTATTTGAGCAGACCACTGTACTGCTGCCATAAGGAGGGAGGCACCTGCTCACGGAATGAGCAGCTTTGCAGGCTTTGTTTGCTGACGGCGGTTAATAAGGGGCTATGACAAATGAGTTTGACCAGAAGGCTGAGAAGGAGTTGTTGGGTTTTAGGGACAAGATATTGGCAGATTGTTTCTTCTTTTTCCTGAATTGGTTCTCAAGTTTTCTTTTAACATCTTCTTTGAACTATGCACTGTTCAGTAATTTGTGGCTTCCTATCCAAATATGTGGGGATTTTCCTGATAAATGTCTGTTATGCATTAGTTGAGGTAGTTTCTATTGTCTTTTAGCCATGTTTCTTCTGTTACATAAAATCTGTTATTAAGTTCACCCAGTTATTTTTTCCACTTAGGTATTTAGTATATTAGCCCTGGAAGTATTTTTTAATTTTTTGGTGCTATTTATAATTTAAATTTCTCTATTGAGATTCTTTATTTGAGCCCTGGCTGGTGTGGCTCAGTGGATTGAGTATCAGCCTGCGAGCCAAGGGTCGCTGGTTCGATTCCCAGTCAGGGCACATGACTAGGTTGCACATCAGGTCCCCAGTTGGGGGCGTAAGTGAGAGGCAATCACACAGTGATGTTTCTCTCCTTCTCTTTCTCCTTTCCTCTCTCTCTAAAATAAACAAACAAAACAACAAATAAATAAATTATAAAAAAAGAAATTCTTTATTTGTACTCTCATTATTTTTGTTTTTCTTTAACCCTTACACAAATTCATAAGAGCTATTTTAAAGTCCTCATCTGCTAATTACACCATCTCTGTCATTTCTGGGTTGCTTTTCTTTGATTAATTTTCTTCTTGTTTAAGGTCCCATATTTTTTCTGCCTCTTTTTTACTGAATACTTTTATTTTTGGATGTTGAACATTCTAGCTGTTTCACAGTCAGGTGTCTGGGCTTTGTTGTCTTCATTATGTTTATTCATGAACAGAATGATAACTGCTTTGGCAGGAAGTTAACTTATCTGCAGATCACCGCTACTCCTTTGAGGCTTTTTGATAAAGCTTATCATGGTGAGTCTGCGGTGGCCTTTACTCTAGAGCTAGATTGGTTCTGTTCATAAAGTGTGGCCTTTTGAGGTCTCTACTGAACTCCCAGGGTGCTTAAATAGGTCTCTCCATTCTTAGTGGTAAATGATCACACACTCCCCAGTTGACCTTGTTGCTCAGCCTACAGTAGGACTCTTCACTGCGCCCCTGCAGATGCGCAGCGCAGTGCTTGGCCACAGTATACATAAAACAAGTAAATAAATCGGCGAAAGACTCAAGGGGTCACTTGCGCAGCTGTCCCCGCTCTGATAACCTGCCCTGCAAAGCCGACTTAGCTTGGTAGCTGAAGGCTGCGATTTCTGTCTCCTTTTATCTTCATTGTTTATGGGGAAAAGAATATTTCAGAACTAAATACTCTTATCACAGCCAGAAGTGGAAATTTGAATCATACTTCAAAATAACTGTTTTAACCTCAGTATTAATGTGGCGATTTAAGTCAGTGGGGAAAATATGGACCATGACAATAAATGATGTTTAGACAAATGGGTTGTCATCTAGAGAAAAAAAGTTAAATTGTACCTGTACCTCAAATTTTACACCAATATAAATTTCAGGTGGATTAAAATTGAAATGTATATAAACAAAATTTTAAAATTTGCGAAAATGGAAGAATGTAAAATAACTCATGCTACTAAATATTTTTCTTTTAAAAAATGTTTTACTATGGAAAATTTAAATCTGCCCAAAAGTAGGGAGACAGCTACAGTGAGCCACTGTGTATCTATAATCCAGCTTCAACAATTTACAACCCATCAGCTTCCAGTCTCTACCGTGCCCCATATCACACATAGAAGGGATCATTTTATTTTTATTTTTATTTTGGTTTTTCAATTACAGTTGTCCCCTTTTCCCCTAATTTCTCTCCCCCACCCAGCCCACCCCCTCTCCCGCAATCATATCCCTCCCCGTTGTCCATGTCCATGAGTCTTTTATGCAGGTTCTTTGACTAAACCCTTCCCTTACTTATCCCCCTTCTTTCCCTCTCCCCTCCCCCCTATTGACTGCTGTTCTGCTCTTTGTCCTATTTAGTTCCTTTGTTTGTGTTGTTCTTTAGTTTCCTGTATTAGGTGATATCATATGGTATTTTTCTTTCTTTGCCTGGCTTATTTCACTAAGCATAATTCTCTCTAGTTCCATCCATGTTGTTGCAAATGGCAGGAGTTCAGAAGGGATCATTTTAAAACAAATTCAGACACTATATAACTTCATCCATCAGTATTTAAGTGTATATATACAAAAGATAAGGCCTCATTAAAAATATAACGTTTGAAACTACATTACACCTGAAAAATAGAATGCATCTTATTACTGTAAAGAAAAATTATCTATTTTTTTACTTATTTGTTCAAGTAATGATTCCAGAAATGTCATTTGGTTTACATGTCTCCACTTTCCCCATCTTTGATTCTTTGCCTTTGAATTTATTTATTGAAGCAACTAGGTGATTTCTCCTAAAGCACTTCATTTTATTCCCAGTTTTGCTGATTGAATTCCCATCATAATATTTAACTGATGCTTCTGTCCTTTGTAAATAGGTGGCTAGTAGTAGGGCCTCAGACAGATTCAGGTTCAAATGTTTGGTAAGAAGAGGGGTTTTATCTCTGATTTCTGGGACAAATATAGCATAATTCCATTTATATAAAGTACCAAGAAGAGTCAGATTCATAGACATGGGAAATAGAATAGTGGGGAGCTATGTTTCAGTGTGGGATGATGAGAAAGATCTCAAAATGGATGGTGGAAATGCTTACACAACAATGTCACAACAATGCGAACGTACTTCCCACTGCTGAACTGTTACACTTAAAATGATAAAACAGTAAAGTACATATTATGTATATTCTGCCCCAAGGAGATGTTTTGTGATTGGCTTGTCATTTATTTAGCATCAAGTTCATAGCTTTTTCACGGGAGATATTCTTACTCTGTAGATGTTTTTCTAGGGAAATAGAACTGGAGGAAAAACAAAATAAATTTAGGATTAACCAACCAAAAGTACAGATGTCTTACTGCATTCAGACCCAAGATACATATGCTGGTATATATTAAAACAGCTCTTTCTACAGTGTATTTGACACTGATCAAAATGATGTCAACATGTTACCAAATCGTAACATTGATCATTCAATATAGAAGACACAATCTGACATATTGACACTACCATTAACTACTTTAATCAAACATTGCATTTTAAGATCTTACATCACATAGTTCATTAATTAGGACAAAAAATGTTGCCAGATATGAAAAGGCTGGGTCTTGAGAAAAGCAATTACTTGCACAATAACTGATTAAGTTGCTACATTTAGGCAGTCCTCCAAAATGTGAGTTGGCCTTCTCCATTGATCAAATTAATCACTATAGTCTGTGTAGGCGAAGTCAGACAACTCCTGCTCCAAGAGGAAAGAACTTAGTCTACAGATGCCACCGAATGTTAAGAAATCCACCCAAATCCAGCAAATGAAAACAGAATGACAGAAGAGAATATATTACCAACCTGATATATCATCCAAACATTCAGAGAAGCTTTTTAGGACTCGCCTAAGAGGCTTTTTGAAACATAAGGTTCTGTCCTCTGATTCGTAACTATAAACAGTTTCACAATACTGTAGTAATTAAGTTTTTCCATAGTCTTATATTTCATGGATCAAATGATGTACTCTTTCATTTAGCGATTATAAATAAAGAATTCGATACATGTGAATATACAGGAGCACATTTTAGTTTTTCAGTTCTTAGTGCTGCACATTCATAACTTCTTGTGATTTCATACATATATATAACTCCACAGGAGTTAACAGATAACTCCAGGCCCTGGTGTATTCGTGAACATACGACATCACTTCACCGTTGAACATTCCACTGGATTATTTTTATGAGCCACTGGTTAGAAAGCACTTTGTGATTTATACTCCAAGATTTAAAGTATCTTTTAAGTAATGGCACAGCCTACTTTTTCTTAATACAAATGAGTAAAAAATGTAAACAGTGCAGAGGTTATAGAGTGGAAATAAAATCTGCCCTGTACACTGACCTTTGATCTCTTGGTGTCTTCTGTGTATTATTATATAGCGCTGCCTTTTATTTTAAAATTGGAGCATACTATACACATTGTCCTACACCTAAAATGGAGAGATAATTATTTACCATATTGCACATTATGATATTTGAGGAAACTTACATGATTAAATGCAAAGATTTCCTCACATTTAAAAATGTTGACTTTAAATTTTATTTGCTATTTCTGAGTCAAACACTGTTTGGAAACATATTCTAGCTGCAAATAAATTCCATTTGGTCATTCTTTATTTTATTTTTTTGGTGCTGTATTTGTTTGGTTTTGGCCATATTTATTACTCTTTTTCTAGAAGATATTGTATACAATTGGCAGTAATTTTTTTAAAGTGTTTGGTGGAATTACACAGTGCAATCACCTGGATCTAGAGGTTTCTTGATGGGGAGCCTTTAATTACAAATTTAATTTCTGTAATGGTTAGAGGATTATTTAGGTTATCTATTTCATTGTGGTCAAATTTTGGAACTTAACATTATTTAAAATAGTCTCATTATTTTTAATCTTTAGTGATAGTCTATCTTCTTAATAATATTGGTGATTTTCATCTTCTCTTTTTGTCTTTGTTGTTCTTGCTAGGCTTATTCGGCTTAATGATTTTATTGAAGAACTACCTTTTTGTACTAATTATTGTATCTGTTGGTTTCCTCCTTTTAATTATTTCATTGATTTGTGCTTTTATCCTAAATAGCTCCTTCCTTCTTCTAGCTTTGAGTTTATTTCACTCTTATTCTAGTTCCTCAGTATACTGACTATACTGTTGCTTTGAGACCTTTCTTATTTTCTCACTGTGCCCCACACACATTGATTTGTGCTTTTATTTTCATTCAGGGTCAATGTGATTTTAAATTTCCTTTGAAATTTCCACTTTGACTCATGGATGATTTAAAAGTGTATCCTATAATTTCACCATTTCTAGAGATTTTGATGTTGCATGTTATTGATTGCTACTTTAATTCCACTATAATCATATAACAATTATTTTTAAATTCATTGAAATTTGTTTTATGGCCAAGGACATGATCTTTCTTGGTGAATTTTCCATAGATTCCTGAAAAACATGTACATTTTCCTCTGTACTGTTCTCTATATGTCAATTGTTAAATAGTATTTTTGCTAAAGGATTTCTCAGAATCATTAGTATGCTCATACATGTTGTTTATTTTTACTCTGACAACGTTTTATACAAACTAGACAATAATTATTTAATTTTGCCTTATGCAGCTATTTATTATTCACTTTACTTACCAAGTACGTGCCTCTCTATAACGGAAAAATTAAAAGTGAGCATGTAAAAAATTCTAACCTGGAAAAAATTACATAGTGTATATTTTTCAATTACTCTCCATTTTAAACTTTGACATATTTCACTAAAAAGTTGTTATCTTACTTTTTGGTCCTATTATTTAAAAATATCATAGTGTTCCAATGTCATAAATTTATACATCATGAATTATGTACTGAAGCAGATAATAACATATTAAGTTTTATCTCCAAATACATAGCTTATTTTATACATTTTTAGAAAAAGTGTTTGCTTTTATTTAATCTATTTTTTATTATATTTTTTCATTACCATTTAGTCCCCTTATACTCCCTCCCCTCTGCAGTCCCCACACTGTTGTCCATGCCCATGAGTCCTTCTTCCTTTTTGCTTAGTCCCTCCACCCCCAACCTCCCCCCATTATTTACTGTTTTCTGCTAAATGCCACTTCATTTCATTCTATCATTTATTCTAATCAGGGTAACTTTGTTACTACCAAGCCTTTGCCAATACCAATGAAGCTCTTCATAATCTTTAGAATGTGTTTTATCATTATGCATACACTCTATCCATTAATTTGGGTATTATTTTTTCCATCTCTGCTTTTCCCTCTCCCCTCTGCCTAGGTCCACGGCTTTAAAACATTCTTTATTGCAGGCCATACTAAAAAAAAAAAAATACATTTTATATCCTGATCAAATATACATATACACATACTCATAAAGTGTAATTTTCTGTAAATAATACATATCTGTATCACACATGAGTTTTATAAGGTCCCAGACAAAAATATTATGTGCTATTATAGCACATTTAAGAAACACTATGTTAGAAGTTCAGGCCTAAGAAAGAAGGTATAGATGACCAAAGAACAACTTGGAGACTTTTGAACTGAACTATGAGACAGATTTGCATTCAGGAGGTTTATTGGAAACAAGCATGGACCAGACTGAAAGGAGCAGGAATGGATAGAGGGAGGAGTTTACCTGGAATGAAACAACAAGAGGTCCCATCTCATCTTAAGAGGAGCTCCGAACGTGGCGTGACCCCTCAGAAATGTGCTTCATTGAGGCAATAAAGCTGGTTACTTTTACTCTTGTGAACTGAAGGGTCACCAGTTTGATTCCTGGTCAGGGCACAAGCCTGGGTTGAGGGCCAGGTCCCCAGTTGGGGGCATGAGAGAGGCAACCACACATTGATCTTTCTCTTCCTCTCTTTCTCCCTCCCTTCCCCTGTCTCTAACAATAAATTAAATAAATATTTTTAAAAAGAGAAGCACATTATATTACCAGGAAAATATTAAGGGAAGGTGGAAACAGTATATTGGAAATCTGTAAGAAGAGAGAAAAGGATGAAAGATATCTTTGAAGAAGGTTCCTATGAGGAAGAACCTCTAAGTCTAGAAAGTGCCGAGAGACCTGCCCTGAAAGAATTGGGAGGAAATAAATGACCAGTGATAGATGGGAGACTGAACATGTCAAAACCCCAACAAGAATATGTCAACAAGTATGGAAAACAAAACGATGTCCTATAAACTGAGAACGTTCAATATATATCCCAATCTTCAAGAGAGGAGATACCAAGGAGTCCAGTACCTACAGGATCATTGCTCTTGTTGCTGCTTAAGTCAAGCGATGCTCTAGACATTGGAACGAAGGCTTCTACCTTGTATAGAGCAAGGATGGATGGGTGTTCAAGCTGGATTCAGGCAAGGAGGTAGTGTTCAAGGTCTCAATGCAAGCTCTGGGCTTCTCTGAAGGCTGTGGACGTGCCTCAGCACTCGAGGGTCCTGCTGTCTAACCTGCACTGTGGCCAGGAAGCCACTGCCAGGAACACGGAGACAGAATCGTTTCCAAGAGCCAATGTGTCCAGCAAAGGCACCTTTTATCTCCCCATTTGTCTAATCCGTATGCAGAACTTGTCACACAAAAAACTGGGCTGCACTCAGAGAAAGGAGGAGTGAAAATTGGAAGAAATATCAATAACTTAAGCTCTGCCGATGACACCATCTCATGGGCAGGAAGCAGCAATGATTTGAAATAACGTCCGATGGAAGCGAAAGGAGATGCCAAAGCAGGACTGCGTTTCACCATCAAGGATACAAAAATCATGACTACAGAAAAAATGCATAACTTTAACCTAGCTGACGAAGACACTGAAATGGTTAGAGACATTTATTACTTTGAGACTGCAACCAAGCAAGGTAGAGAAGGCTTACACTGAGAAGGGCAGCGATGGAAGCGGTGTCATCAGAGGCCAAGACCAGGGTCACCCACAGCCTTGTCTTCCCCATTGCTATGTGTGGGTATAAAAGTTGGATTGCAAAAGGCAGGAAAACAGGAGGAGCAAATAAGAGGTGGATGGACTCCATGGAAGAAGCTGTTTAGGACGTCACCAGGAGTCAGAACCAATGCAACACCTTGAAGCACACACACTTGACATTTAATGAAATATGATAGACAAATGCACTTTGTTCCACAGAAGTAATGCAGAGTTCTTTACAATATATTCTCCAGCAAAAAAAATTTAAGTTTAGTATCTTATTTTTGAAGCAACTTTAGAAAATACATCTTTTATAACCAATTTCTAATATTCAAGAAAAAAAGCCATAACATTTCATATGTATTACTGCTTTCTGACACACTTATAAATTCTTCATCTGTGCAATGCCAAATCGAATACTTTGAATTCAGAGAACAGAAGCAGAGATTTAGCAACTGATGTAATTATCTTACCACCAAGTTACAGAAAGTCATGCCTTTCTCTAAACACTTTTATTCTGGCAAATTCATCTTTTAACATTTTCCATTAGGTTAGCAAATCACAGTTGACAAAAATCAGTGTTAAAGAAAATATAAGTTTTTCTTCACAGAATGTATAAATTGGGTTAAATTTTAATGTAAAAATATTACCAGTTTTATATCCTTTTAGAAATAGCTTCCTACTAAATTAAATGAAAACATTTGATACTAAGTATTTTAGAAGTTGGCAAGCCAATATTGCTCTGTTTTCCAATCATTAAAAATAGGCATTTAGACTTCTGGCCAAGATGGAGGCATAGACAGACATGTTGCATCTCCATCCACAACTAAGAAGGAATACAACTACCTCAAAACTAGAGACAACAGGAAGTTCCAGAAAATCAAGCTGCATGGAAGTCCAACAAACAAAGATATAAAGAAGAAATACTCATCCAGACAGGTAGGAGGGGTGGAGCCAGGGTGGAAAGGACACAGTGTGGTGGTGGCAGCAGCAGAGGGAGCGGCAGGCCCGTGGAAGGCACAGTCACATGTTTTATAAAGTCAGAAGGGACACCTGAGGAGTGCTCTCAGCTCCTGACCAGACCTCACAGCTCAGGGTCCCAGCTCCAGAGAAAATCAAGCCTCATTGCTTCTGACTGTGCAAACCAGTGGGGGTTGAGGCAGAGACAGAAACTGCCAGTCTCTCAGCAGAATCCGCTTGTTTGAAGGGCCCCCATGGTCCTAGAATGTCCCCAGACCCCCCCACTCTGGGAACGATGGCCAGGACAACAGCTAGAGAGGTGCCAGGCCCATACAGAAGTGAGAGAAGTGCCTGAAAAAAGGCACCACAACATGGTGAAACAGGTCACCCTGTACTGATGAATATCTAAGGCTCCTCCCCTTACAACATAACAGGAGCGACATCTCTACCTGACACACAGAGGCAAACAAACACAGGAGACTGTCAAGATGAGGGGGCAGAGAAGTATGGCTCAGAAAGAGGAATGGATTAAGGTTCCAGTGGGAGAACTAAGTGACAAGGAAATAGCCAACCTAACAGATGAGAAAATAGCTAACCTAACAGACACAGAGTTCAAAACACTGGTGATAAAGGTGCTCACAGGCTTGACAGATATGCTTAAGTGTGGCAAATGCATAAGGGGAGAAGTGAAGGCTATACTAAATGAAACGAAGAAAAATCCACACAAAACCAATGGTGAAGAGAAGGAAACCAGAGTTCAAAACAATGATTTGGAATATAAGGAAGAAAAAAACAGTCTGCCGACGACAGAACGAGGAAATAAGAATTGAAAAAAATGCAGAGAGGCTTGGGAATCTCTGGGATAACTTTAATGTGCCAACATCTGAATCATGGGGGTGCCAGAAGGAGAAGAGCGAGAGCAAGAAATTGAAAGCTTATGTGAGAAAATAATAAAGGAAAACTCCCCAAATTTGGTGAAGGAAATAGAGATACAAGTATAGGGAGCACAGAGAGTCCCAAAACAAGCTAGACCCAAAGAGGACCACCCCAAGACACATCATAATTAAAACACCAAAAGTAGCAGCAAGAGAAAAGCAGAGGTGCCTACAAATGGGGTGCCTATAGGACTATCAGCTGATTTCTCAGAGGACACTTTGCAGGCAAGAAGGGACTTGTAAGAAGTATTCAAAGTTATGAAAAGCCAGGACCTACAACCAAGAATCCTCTAGCCAGCAAAGCTATCATTCAGAATGGAAGGGCAGAGGAAGTGCTTTCCAGACAAGGTAAAGCTAAAGGAGCTCATCATCATCAAGCCATTATTATATGAAATGTCAAAGAGACTTAAGGAAGAAAAAGAAGATCAAAATTATGAACATTAAAATGACAACAAACTCACAACTATCAACAACTGAATATAAAAATAAAAACAAAATCCAACTAAGCAAAACAGAATAGGAACAGAATCATAGGTATGGGGATCATTTGGAGGGTTATCAGCTGGGAGGGGGAGGGGGAGAAATGGGGAAGTGGTGCAGGGACTAAGAAGCATAATTGGTTGGTACAAAATAGACAGGGGGAAGTTAAGAATAATGTAGGAAAGGGTGAAGCCAAAGAACTTATATGCACAACCCATGAACATGAACTAAGTGGGGTGGGATTGCTGGAGTGAAGGGAGGTACTGGGCAGAGGGGGGTAAAAGGAAAAAAAATTGGGACTACTGCAACAGCATAATCAATAAAGTATACTTAAAAAAAAATAGGCATTTAGGTGATTTCTATTAAAATTTCTCTTCCAGAGGTTAAAATAGAACTTTATGTATGAAGTCAAATACTGAGCTTTATTTTCAACCTGAATATTGACTCTCTCCTTTGTCTAATGGCAATCAGTAACTTCTATATCACAGGAAAAATATCAAGCATGAGATAATCAAAGTGATAAATTGATGTACTTGTTCTTTTTTTAAAAAATATTTTATTTATTTTTAGAGAAAGGGGAAGGGAAGAAAGAGAGAAATATCAATGTGTGGTTGCCTCTTGTGCCCCCAACTGGGGGCCTGGCCCGCAACGCAGGCCTGTGTCCTGACTGGGAATTGAACCGGCGACCTTTTGGTTCACAGGCCGGCGCTCAATCCACTGAGCCACAGCAGCCAGGGCTCTGTTTTCTTAATGTAGGCATTTCTGACTAAAAATTCACATAATGAATAAGTTTTAATTTGTAGAATGATTATATATTGAACTAAAGTAACGTAACCTTTTTCACCCAGTAACCCCCCCCCCCATCCCTCTGGCAACCCAGTCAGTCCTCTGTATATGTGTCTGTTCCTGTTTTGTTTGTCAGTTTAGTTTGTTCATTAGATTCCAGATATGAGTGAGATCATACGGTGTTGGTCTTTCTCCGGCTGACTTATTTCCCTTAGCGTAGTAGTCTCCAGGTCCGTCCGTGCTGTCGCAAATGGTGAGACTTCATTCTGTTTTATGTCTGAGTAGTAGTCCATTGCAGAGCTTCTTAATCCACTCGTCTGTTGATGGACACCTGGGCTGCTTCCATATGTTGGCTGTTGTAAATAACTCTGCAATGAATGTAGGAGTGCACATGTTCTTTCAAATTAGTGTTCTGGGTTTTTTTGTTTGTTTGTTTTGTTTTTAGTATGTATACCCAGAAGTGGGATTGCTGGGTCAAAGGCAGTTTATTTGAGGTTTTCTCAATACTGTTTTCCACAGTGACTGCATTCCCACCAACAGGGCCCCAGGGTTCCCCTTTCTCCGCATCCTCGCCGGCACTTGTTGTTTGTTGATTTGTTGATGACGGCCATTCTGACCGGTGTGAGGTGGTATCTCATTGTCATTACAAAATAGTCACAAGGATGCAAAGTACAGCACTGGGAATATAGTCAATAACATTGTAATAGCTATGTATGGTGTCAGGTGAGTACTGGAAGTATTGGGGGGACGACTGTGCAAAGTATGATTGTCTAACCACTATGTTGCACACCTGAAACCAATACAAAGTAATATTGAATGTAGACTGCAATTGAAAAAAATAGTTTAAATTTTTAAAAACTTATGATTATCTAAATAACTTTTTTGTTCACTACTGTTTACACATATTATTTTATGCCCTTTCTCAAAACACTTATAATTCTTAATGCCAACTTTACATACAAAACCTGCTTCAATACATGTTATAATTTGATGAGTTTAACCATTCTAAAACAGCATGCGTATTAATTTTAAAAAGGAAAAAATCAGTATGCAAAGTCATGTTAATATTTTATTCTACTGCATACAAAATGGCTATCCTTAAAAATGGTAATTTGAAAACTAGCTAGCCAGTATCCTTTAGAAAGCTATAATAATGTCCTAATAAACTTAACTGTAATATATTTAAGCTACTGAAGACTCACTTATGCCCAAACATGAAAAGAATATTGATGTAGCACTGGAAGGTTGAATATGAGCATCAGAATGATGTTCTTTTCCTGTAGACATTATATCATATGAACAGATGGCTTGCTTTTCTGCTGAAGAGATTTTCTATTGCCACACAAAATAGTCATGGTGTAAATGGAAATGCAGTGGAGTGAGGAGACATGGTTTTAGTTCAGGCTTTTTCACCATTCTACCTACATGAGCTGATGTAAATCAGCTTCAGAAATGGAAGGAATTTCGGAAAGTTTTCACAATCAAACATCAAAATGCTCAGCATTTTTATACAACAGATAAGTATGCATATAGTTGGTTACTTCTTGAGAAATTTATATATCTATATGCATATGTAGATATATTCTTCAATAATTCTGGTACAGTTTCTATTATTTAATACTTAGGAAAGTGTGGCTAATAAAATTTCAAACTATTTGAACTCTGGAAGGGCTGTCGTGAAGGTAGAATAGTGTATGTGGTTACCATTTTCTGAACAGTCTTCCTGATTTCGAGCGTGTGCTCCTGCATATGAACTTTGGAGAAAGGGATATCTCTTGGCTTCTTCCTCCTTAGTCTCCTTCGAAGTCAGTGCCTATTGACTTATAACACTTTAAATCAGCCCCTTAAAATCCACAATAGTGTTAATAGAAACAACCAATATCTCAGGTTTTCAGGCCTGGTGTAATATGCCTTACCACATCAAATGTAATTTTATCGATAAAAAGCATGATGCGTTCTTTTTAATTTCTCTATTCAATGATAGGTATAAAAGATTCTTCTTCACAATACATTCTATACCTTAAGCAATTGTAACCGAAATATTACACTAAGGTCTTATCACCCAGTAAGACCTAATTACAATTAACTTAAATCCCTATCTATGTCTTATAGAAGTCCCAAACCATCTCTGAGAGTTCCATAAATACCTAGAGGATCCAGGGTCTCACACTCACCATTAGCTCCAGGCTTGTACTTCTGCTGAAATACTTTAGTGTATAAATTCTCTCTTAAAGTGCTAGTACTTATTTTGCATTGACTTATAGAGATAAAGAGAGTTTCTGTTGCTTTACATCCTTGCCAACAATTGTTATTTTCAGATACTTGGTATTTAAGTCATTTAATAGGTGTGTAGTGATATCTCTACTTTAATTTGCATTTCCCTAATGGGATATAATGTTCAACATCTTTTTATGTGTTCATTCACCATCTGTATGTCTTCTTTT
Source organism: Furipterus horrens (assembly GCF_987537825.1). Classification (NCBI taxonomy): domain Eukaryota; kingdom Metazoa; phylum Chordata; class Mammalia; order Chiroptera; family Furipteridae; genus Furipterus; species Furipterus horrens. The sequence goes on from NW_028327187.1 coordinate 387,089, forward strand.
GTGAGTTGTTAATATATTTTCCCACTTCTAAACAGGCTATTTGTTTTCTTAGTGTTGTGTTTTAAGATTTATTTTTATATTTTGGATCCAAGTCCTTTATCAGGTATGTGTTTTATAAATATACCCCGTGGCTTGCCTTTTTGTTCTCCTTACAGTATTTTTCACAGAGCAGAAGTTTTTCATTTTAATAAAATTCAACTTATAGATTTGTTCTTTAATGGATCATGCTTTCTGTATATATAAATACTCATCACTAAAGCTAAGGTCATGCAGATTTTCTCTAGTGTTTTTATCCAAAAGTTTTATAGTTTTTCATTTCATGTTTACATCTATGAAAAGTGTATGCTGTAATGGCTTTTCAACGCTGCATAGAACTTTTGCATTAAATAGCTAAAAAGACTTTGAGGGGGAATATATTTAATAATAGCGTAACCACATTGTAACAAAATTAGAAATTTATAGCAAAACAAAATGCCCCTTCTTGTTGAGAAAAGTGTAAATATATATAAAATGTTTTGAATGATATAGGTAATATAACCACGAACTCACCTGTTTAAAAAAAAAAGGATGATAAGGAAAGAATACAAGGAGAGAAGATGGCAGAGGAGTGAGGGGAGGCTGTGCTCTCAGGCTCCCGAGACCCGTCTGCAGTTTGGGCTAATTGCAGACAGAACATCTCACTGAGCAGCTGGACACTGGCAGGAGTCGAGCCTTAGCACTGCTGGATCAGAGAAAAACCATCTGGGAACAACCTGTTTGGTGAGGATAGCGGAAGAAAAAGGGATGAGACAGGATTCCTGACTGGGGCGGCTGCCCAAGCTGTGGCTAGAAGGACACAAAGGCTTTTTGGCGACCACGGGCTTCCCCAGAGAGGAATCGGGAGGAGAGTGGATCTCTGCCCACTGGCAGAGCCAGGACTGGGCCAGGTGGCATCTGGCGCTGAAAGATAAGAAACACTATACTGCTGTGCATGTGAGAATGTGATTTTCCTTTATTTTTTTCTCTTGTATACTGCAGAGAGGGGAGGAAAGGTCGGGGGTGATAGGACATTCTTGAGGAGCGCAGGTGGAGAAGTGCGCTCGCCCACTCCCCAGCCCTCCCCTTGGGTCGCGCTGGCGCGCATAGGGAGGTGCCCTAATCCACTGGCCCAGGTGCGTGGGGCCGCACGTCCGGGTGCCCCTCGGACACACCCCAAAAGACATAAGATCAGTGCCCCAACGGGTGTAGGGAGGGCCCACTGGCACGCAGAAGACTGTGTACAGACACCCCTGGCCAGCCCCAGTGGGTGCCAGGCCAGAGCGCAGACCACTTGTGTGGGCTCTGCTCATGCTCTCCCAGGCGGGTGTGGGAATGGTGGGTGGTGGTGGCGCCGGGACAGCGGGCGGCAGCGACTCACAGACGCTCATTTCCACTGAGCACAAGTGTCCAGGGCCCCGCTTTAAGAGGCGAGAGACCAACCCCCAGAGCTCGGCTCGGCAGGCCTGAGGCTAGCGTGCAGGCCACCTTGCATGCGCACAAGCACCCCGGCTGGCTCCAACAGGTGCCAACCAAACGCACTGGACACTGTGGATGCACACCGCTGCTGCAAGGATCAGGAGCCTCTGGCCCGCCTCATTAGACCAGCTGTGGGTCCAGAAAAAGAAGACAACACACAAAGGCTGAACTGAGACTCAAGACAAAGTGGACAGAGTGACTCTCAATCAACTAGTCAGAGGGAAGGTCCCACCAAATAGCATCTGAAATATAACCAGACAGCATAAACAAATGACATAAAGAGTAACCCAAGAACATCAGGCTCAGGAGATCAAAGAGACTGCACCACTGAAACCCCCAGATCTCCCATAAAGAATCTCACACCACAAAGGTGGGAAGGCAAAGCAGACAAATCCAAATAACAAAAACAAACAAGAATAATCCAACATGGTAAGATGCAAAAACAACCTCTCGATGAAAAGAAAAGAGGAATCCCCATAAAGAGAGGTAGATGGAATAGACATAGCCCAAATGTCAGACATGGAATTCAAAACAACGGTGGTGAAGAAGCTCAATAAACTCGACAACCTCAAAAACAACTACGACAACCTCCAAGGGAGTTACCAGCAGCTCCAAGAAAATTACAGGGAACTTACGGAGAACTACACCAGCATAAAAAAGGACATAAAAACTATTAACAAGAACCAGAAAGAAATGAAGAATACAACCTCTGAACTGAAAAACACAGTAGAATCAATCAAAAGCAGACTAAACGAAGCAGAGGATCAGATCAGTGAGTTAGAGGACAATGTAGAAAAAAATTCCCAGACAATACAACAAAATGAAAAAAGATTGAAAAAATATGAAGAAGATGTAAGGGAATTACAGGATAGCATGAGAAAAAAATAATATCAGGATCATTGGAATAAAAGAGAGAGAAGAAGAGGAATGAGGAATAGAAAAGTTGATAGGAGAAGTAATGACAGAAAATTTTCCCAACCTGATGAGAGAAAAAGTTATGCAAGTTCAAGAAGCACAGAGTCCCAATGAAGAGGAACCCCAAAAAACCCACTCCAAGGCACATCATAACTAAAATGGCAACATTCCAAGCCAAAGAGAGAATCCTAAAAGCAGCAAGAGAAAAACAGCAAGTAACATACAAGGGAGCTCCGATAAGGCTATCGACCAATTTCTCAACAGAAACATTACAAGCCAGAAGGGAATGGTCAAAAATATTTCAAGCAATGAAAAACAAAGGCCTACAACCAAGAATAAGGAGTTTCCCAGACAAAGGAAGACTAAAAGAATACATCTCCACCAAACCAGTATTGCAAGAGATGCTAAAGGGAATGTTTTAAGTACACCAACAATAAAATACCAGAGACAGAAACAAAAAATAATATAACATTTACTATAGCAACAAGAAAAATAAAGTACCTAGAAATAAACTTAACCAAAGAGATAAAAGACCTGTACTCTGAAAATTACATAACATTGAAGAAAGAAATTAAAGAAGATACAAATAAGTGGAAGCATATACCATATTCTTGGATGGGAAGAATCAACATCATCAAAATGGCCATACTACCCAAAGCAGTTTACAGATTCAATGTAATCCGTATTAAAATACCAATGACATATTTCACTGACCTAGAACAAATACTCCATAAATTCATATGGAACCAAAAAGATCCCAAATAGCAAAAGCTATCCTGAGACAGAAGAACACAGCAGTAGGAATCACAATACCAGACATCAAACTATATTACAAAGCCACTGTGATCAAAACAGTCTGGTACTGGCATAAGAACAGACATATAGATCAATGGAACAGAATAGAGAGTCCAGAAATAAATCCAAGCCTCTATAGTCAACTAATATTTGATAAAAGAGGAAGGAACATAAAATGGAGTGAGAAGAGCCTCTTTAACAAATGGTGCTTGGAGAACTGGACAGGGACGTGCAAAAAAAATGAAACTAGACCACCAACTTACACCACACACGAGAATAAACTCAAGATGGATCAAAGACTTAAATGTAAGCCGTGACACCATAAAAGTCCTAGAGGGAAACATAGGCAGGAAAATTTCAGATATCCCACGTAGCAACATTTTCACTGATATATCTCCTAAGGCAAGAGAAATAAGGGAAAAAATAAATGGGACTAGATCAAACTAAAGAGTTTCTTCTCAGCAAAAGAAAACATCAGCAAGATGAAAAGGAAACCAACCATATGGGAAAACATATTTGCCAATGACATCACAGACAGAGGACAGATCTCCAAAATATATAAAGAGCTTATACGAATCAACATCAAGAAAACAGACAACCCAATTAAAAACTGGGCAAAGGACCTGAACAAACACTTCTCCGAAGAGGACATACAGAAGGTCCATAGGCACATGAAAAAATGCTCAACATCATTGGCCATCAGGGAGATGCAAATAAAAACCACAATGAGATAGCACTTTACATGAGTCAGAATGGCCATCATCAACACAGCAACAAAGAACAAGTGCTGGCGAGGATGTGGAGAAAGGGGAACCCTACTGCACTGTTGGTGGGAATGCAGACTGGGGCAGCCACTGTGGGAAGCAGTATGGAATTACCTCAAGAAACTAAAAATGGAACTGCCTTTTGAACCAGCGATTCCACTGCTAGGACTATACCCAAAGAATCCTGAAACCCCAATTCAAAAAAACCTATGCACCCCTATGTTCATAGCAGCACTATTTACAATAGCTAAGTGCTGGAAACAGCCTAAGTGCCCATCTGTAGATGAGTGGATCAAAAAGCTGTGGTGCATTTACACAATGGAGTTCTATGTAGCAGAGAGAAAGAAGGAACTCCTGCCATTTGCGACAACATGGATGGAACTAGAGAGAATTATGCTTAGTGAAATAAGACAGGCAAAGAAAGCAAAATACCGTATGATATCACCCAATACAGGAAACTAAAGAACAACACAAACAAATGAACTAAATAGACAAAGACTAGAATAGTAGTCAGTAGGGGGGAGGGGGGAGGGAGAGAAGGGGGATAAGTGAGGGAAGGGTCTAGTCAAGGAACGTGTATGAATGACTCATGGACATGGACAACGGGGAGGGATATGATTGCGGGAGAAGGGATGGGCTGGGAGGGGGGAGCAATGGGGGAAAAATGGGACAACTGTAATTGAATAACCAAAAATAAAATTTAAATAAATAAATAATAAAATAAAATAAAAGAATACAATAAATATTAAATCAAAAAAAGAAACTTCACAGAAATAAAGATATCTGTGACTAATAAAAAATAAAATTAAAAGGATCATGATTGTCTTACAAGAATTGAGATACGTTCTTGAAAAAGACACAATATATTTGGCAGAAAAAATGGAGAATAGAGACTGGACAAATATTAACCGAAAGGAAGTGGGTGAGTTATATTAACATTGTATTAAATTGAATTGAGACAGAATATTGTATTAGGAAGAATGATGAGAGGAAACAGTCACCAGAGAGAGTTCAGTTTTAATATTTGCAGCTGATAAAATATAGACCAAGAAATAAATGAAGTGAACTACAGTATTACAATTTGACAAATCCACAAGTATAAAGATTTTTAATGCTTTTTTTTCCCCAGAAATTGATCAATCCAACTGATGGGCAGGTTCAGCATCAGGAAGCTGACTTTGCCCCAGTCATTAGCTATATTCTCCATGTCATCTTTACCAATAACAAAAGCTATATTTTATTCACAACCCAATTTTCTCTTTGTATTGTAAGGGAAGAATGAATGCTATATCTGGGCCATTCCCAAGACCCTGATAACAATAATTAGAAAATACACAATGTTTTCAAACAAATGTGAATTACTAAAGTAATTGACATTTAACAAGATAACAAGGTCTAAAGTTGCTATTCCTAAAAGTTTATTCTATAATGGGATTAACTTATAAAGCAGTTACAAAATGCTTTTTAAAATCCCTCATATATTTGGAAGTAGAAAAACACAGATTTTATGCATCTTACAGTCATAAAAGAAATCAAAATGTACGTTAGAAAATATGTGGAAATAATATCAAAAATATCATTCCAGGTGGCACTCAGCTAATGCAGCATCTAGGAGGATTTATAGCTTTACATTTTACATTCTAAAAGGGAAGGTAATTTGAAAATTAATAATTTAATTGTTCAAATCAAGAAATTAGAAATGAGGTATTGAGTAAACCTAAGGAAACTGGAAAAAAAATAATACAAGGAAATCAATTAACAAAACAAATGGAAATATAATAGGTTGAATTAACAAAGCAGTATACTAGTGCAAATATTTTTATCCAGGGTTGCAAACATCTATGTTTCTGTTGCAAAACAAGAATAGAACCAAATATTGTTCCCAGTGAAATAATTTAAGTTTGAATTTCATATTGTACATTATGAAGTGAAATTTAAAATGTCAGGTTTTTAGTTTCATATCAAATCAAAATTAATATCTACAGTATTTCCATTCTTAAATGCATGTCTTTACATGTAAAAATTTTAATCTCCATTATCAAACATGCCCATATTTTATATTAGTTGAAGAAAGGCTCTGGCAGCTGATTGAAGACAAGTAGCCGGTTAGTGCATTTTTTGTTAGGGTTTTGTTGGTCTCTTTCCACCTGGAGTTTGAAATCCTGAAAAGCCCTTTTATGCTGAGTTAATCATGTTTCTCAGCAAATGGGATTTAAATCAATTAATCGTTAACATAAAAGAGATTTGAGACCCTTTTCACTCTTAAGAGTGTAAAGAGAATCATATTGATCCGTTCTCCTATTGAACTTGTTATTTACCAAATCTGGAATCTCCAGTAAACATGAACAAAGAAATACATGAGAGTGAAAGTATGTAAAGATGCAAAATATATTTGTGTTAAGTTGGGCTCCCTAAAAGCAGACCTTGAAGTGGGAGATTGTTTTTTGAAAGGAGCGCATTTACGGTAATGAGGGAAACCGGAGAGAGAAGGACACCGAGCTGCGCAGATGAAATGAAATCTCCCCTCGACTTGATCACAGGGAGTGGTGGTGGTGGTGGTGGGGCGGTGGGCCTAGCATCACCTATATATCAAGTAGGGTTCAGAATGACTTTGAAGAGTAAATGTTCTGTACGGAGTTTTTCTGTAATTATCTTGGTTCTCCCCTTCTCTTCTGTTGGCTGTATTTTCAGGCCGACTGCGTCCCTTTCCGCGGCGTGGCTGCCAGCAAGCTCCCAGATCTCTGCGCCTTCATCAGCCGGGAAAGAGAGGAACGCCTCTGCTCCAAAGAGTCAACCGAGTGTCCTCGACTTCCCTGGTTAGACTTCCTCAGTCATGTGCTCACACGGAACAACTAACATTAGCAAAATGAAAAAGGATAAACCAAATGTTAAGGTGGCGACTAATCTGCCTAGTACAAGCTGACGTAGTATTTGATACATACTAAGTGCTCAATAAATATATTTTGTACTTTATATGGTTTCCCTTACATAGCTAATACATTTAACACGAAGGAGAAAAATCATCCATTCAGGGGTTTTGGTGAAAGAAAAAAAATGATCTTCAAAGGGAATAAAATACTTCATAATTATGCAATGCTGCATAAAAGCAAGCTATTGGTCAAAAGCCCATACCTCTATTCATAAATCTATTGTTCTTGCATTCTGATGCTAGTAATGTATTTCAAGTGTAGAAGACGTGTGGGGAAACGGTGTTTCCCAAATGGAACATATTGTTAGTCTTTGCCATCCACCAATGTAGAACATCTTTTCTGAGTAGGATTTTCAATTTCCTTTTCAGTCTGTGCATTTAATCAGTACTTTCTATCCGTACTGCATCAGACTGAGGCTTGAGGTGTTGAAGTTCCTGTATATGTTTTTTGTAATATTATATCACAGCCAATAGAATCAAGTGAACTCTCTGACTGCTTATAATACCATGTGATTACTCAACATCCATCTCCCTGGAGTTTCCTGCTGATTTACTGTGAAATCATTAAGGAACCGAGTAGTCATTAGTTAGATTGTACTTTTATTTTCTGGATATAATTGCTTAAATGTGTCACTTATGATTTGCTTAAGGGTAAAATCAAATGAAGTATTTTTTTCCACTTTTCCTGATGCCCTGTCTGATAACTTCAAGTCTATGCAAATGTAGTATTTATAACAAATTATTTTAGGCAAGCACCTCTGAAGAAGATGCAATGAATTTCAGCCTTAGGAATTTTGAGCTATTAGGAAGTCTGGCATAGCACTAATAAAACACAAACACAGAGTCAAATCTTATTTCTGATGCCACTAAACAGGAACTTACAGCTTAACATAATAGGCAATTTAGCATATAAATGTACCCCATAAAAGCAAGATGTTGGCAGTTCAAAACAATAAATGTTAACCTTCGGGCAGGCTGTTACTGAGGTGTTAAAGGCCCCTGAAATTTTAATGAACTTGTTTATACTCACAATTTCCTACCCTTAGTATCTTGCCTGAATTTACCCACTTGTGTCCTCATGCCCAATACAGAGACATTAAAAGTTAGATCTCAAGTAACTGACTTTATATTGGCTTCTTTTGGCAAAAGTTTTAATTCAACCTTTTCCCTTAGCTTTTATGTTTGCATCTGTCATTGATTTTGATAACTTTCTAAGTACATTCTAGTGGCGGTCTGTTCCCCACGACCAAAGGAGGAAGGAAATGTCTTTCTGTACTTGGAGAGCCATTTCCAGTGCATATACATTTCTTTTTTAATCCAAGTAATACAAATGTGGCTTTATTTATTTCTCATCATTCTAAGAAGATACAGATCATGGGCACATCTACCCAAAAGAACGCTGCCAATTGCTCAAAGCACAGGAGACATAAAACTGTCTTGCCAGCGAATTCATTGAAAGGGGAATCTGGTTTACAATAGATTAAGTCAGGTCTCCAGAGGAGATACTTCCATATTCTCTGCCTCCCCATTTTGACAGCCTCCCTGTGTTTGTTTCTATGTATTGGGTAGAGCTGCTCTGACTCTGTGTCTTGGTCGTGTGGCCTAATGCAGTAGGTGTCCTGTAGGTCCAGTGGAACAGCCTCCCCTGTCACCCACGCTGGGTACTCGAGGTGCGCCCTTCGTGTGGGCTGAGTACACTCGCCTCTTGCAATTGAGCTGGGACCACTGACTACCCATCTCTGCTCTCCATGGAGGATCAGCCGTGCAGGGGCAGGGTGGTGGTGCTCTGAGGTGGCCTGTAGCTGTGCACTGGGTGCGCTGGCCCTGGGGTTGCCCAGGGGTGCAGGCCAAGGTCAGCCCCCACCTGTGAATTCCCAGGGCCACCCTGCCTGAGCTATAAAGCAATCTGAGATGGCTGCTACCTGGGCTGGGCTTGGAGGTTCCCAGGCGAAGCCAAGCTGTGAACCTAGGCTGGCTGCTGCTGGTACTGGGCCTGGGGCTCACTGAGGCCAGCTGTTGCTTGTTTGGTAGGTTTTAGGACGTAGTGAAGCAGGAGCCAAGACCAGCCATTCATATGGGTAAGTAGCTTGGGTGGGCCCGTAAGTTGGGTGGGGCAGAGTATCTGGGGGTCTCCAAGGCGGGTCAGACAGTGTGAGCCAGGTTGATGGAGTCTCAGATATGGCACCAAATTGCTGTCTCTGTGGGGAGAGGGTTAAGAAAAGGGACAATGGCCTCTGCTCGCCTTGATGCCAGACAGCCCAGTCCCTCCCTGTGTGCCACTGGTGCCTTCCAAGCTGCTACCCTGGTGCTGGGGCTCAGAGGGAGTGAGTCTGAGCAGGTGAGTCCATGTGTGGGTTCTTTAAGAGGAACTGCTTGGGGCTGCAGCAGTTTCTTCCACTGACTCTACCCCTGCTGGTTTTTGCAGCCAGAAGTTGTGGGGACTTATCTTTCCGGCACTGGAACCCTGGGCTGGGGGCTTGGGTGTGGGGCTGGGACTCCTACTCCTGAGATATCCCTCCTGAGTTTTTATTCACACATGGTTGAGGGAACTGCCTGTTCAGTATCTGCACTGCTCCTACCCATCTGGATGAAGGTGGTTTCTTTAGTTCTACATTTGTCAGGGTTCCATTCAACTTGATATCTGATAGTTCGGGGTGATGGTTGGTCTATATTTTAGATATAACTTTGATGTGGTTGTGTGAAGAAGTGAGCCATGTCTGCCTACATCGCCATCTTGACCCGATCTCCTGAAACTTATATTTCAATACTGGTTTTTGACAACATGTTCCTTCACCCAACTAATATTTATCAAAACCTTATGCTTCCAGGCTGTGTGGCAGATAGTGGATTAAATAAGGCAAGGTCAAAGTAGACTTGGTTCATGGCAGACCCTCAGGAAAAGGCAACCACATAGGTAAGGCCCTGAGTAGTAATAATAAGTGAACAAAAATATAATGATAATTTATTGAATATTTTCTATGTGATGTACGTGATAAAACTTTTGAATGCTGACAATGAGCAAAGAAGAAAGTAGATGTTTCCCAGAACTCCTAAAGTTAATATTATTACTGTATTCATATATTGATGTGTTATCAATATATTAAATGTTATTATATTAATATGTTATCATTTTCTATAATATATACTATTTTATAATATACATAATGATTTCTTATACAACTGAGTTAACACAAAGGTGAACTTTCCTTTTAAAATACCTGTTTGCTGAAGCTGAACCTAACATTTCTTATAATGGAACATGCCACTTTTAATAAATTAAGTTTTTAGCTTCTCAACTAGACATAGATTCAAGTCCACATTTTAATTTCATGTTTCCTAGCATAAAACTGGAGTTATTGTTAGTGGTTGCAGATCCCTATCCGATTTTTCTTTGAATTTGTCATTTCAGTGGGTGATCTGAAGAAAAACTAACTGGAAAACATTATTACCCTACCCGACATTTTTGTTATTTTTAGCAAATACTGTCTTGGTTTATTGATTCACTTGCTTTTCTACATAATTTTTCAGGTAAGAAATTTAAAGTAATACCTGAACACAATAGAGGCTGTGTAACATTTTAGAATACATTATCTCTTTTTGAAATTCTTAGTCTCAAATATGCTAGTTAACTTTCTTTTGCATGTAGGAACATTAAAGCCTTTCACAGTATGTTTAATGTTAAAGAAATACAAAATGCTATTATTGCAAGATATTCAGGTTGAGTTGTATAAGATCATTTTAATTAAATTGTGATTTGAAGATAAATACAAGAGAATATGAATGTCAAATATTTGTACATGCAAAATAAAAGAACTTCCAGCTCTCTGAGGATTGCTACCTTTTTAATAAAACACTCCATGCTAGGAATGCAAGTATACTTTGTTTTTGCTTTTTTGTTTTTTAATAATTTATTTGTTTGTTTACTTATTTATTTATTTTTAGAGAGAGGGGAAAGGAGAAAGAGAGGGAGAGAAACATCCCTGTGTGGTTGCCTCTCACTCGCGCCCCCAACTGGGAACCTGATGTGCAACCTAGTCATGTGCCCTGACTGGAAATCGAACCAGTGACACTTGGCTCGCAGGCCAACACTCAATCCACTGAGCCACAGCAGCCAGGGCTCAAGTACACTTTGCTTTATTGTGCTTGGATTTGTTATGCTCCGCAGAAGTTGTGCTGTTTACAACTTGAAGGCAAAAACATTACGTCCTGCTTTTTTGTGATGCTCGATTGTGGTGGTATGAAACTGAACCTGCGGTATTTCTGCAATATGCTTGTAAATCAGCATCAAAGATTTTCTGATTGTATTGTGGTTCCTCAAAAATCCGTTGTTGCTGATTGGCTGTAAAATTTCAGCGATCTCAATTAAATAGTGACAGAAAATTAACATTAAATTACAATGATTGCAAAGCATGGTATCACCAATCAGCTTTCAGCATCAAAAATGAAATAGTACCACAATAGATTGTTTAGTTGATTAGATGCACCAAAACATTCATCATATCGGGCATGAGTTTGCATACGTTTTCTGTGAAGGACGCGACAGCAACCATTTTAGGCGCGCCGTTACTGGCCTTCGCCATTGCATTGTGGCTGTAACTTGACACAATGCAAAAGCAAACGGGCATGGGTGTGTTTTAATAAAACTTTATTAACTGACACTGATATTTAAACTATATTTTTTTATGTCACAAAATATTATTCTGTAAGTTTTCAACTTCTGTTTTCCTACAGAATGTAATGGGTGACAGAAATTCCTATTTCCGTTTTATGGAAATGAATTTTCACTATAGCCAAGAATTCAAATGTTCTCCTCAAGTTTTGCAGAAGCTGCCAACGTACAGGGGAAGTAAGTTATTCAAATACGTCTTTTTCTTACAAACTTTCATGAAATTGCTAAGTTATGCAGCCAAGAGATGAACAGTATAGAAGAAAATAAATTTAAGGTTTAGAAATATCTACCAATAGGTCACTCGGTGGAAAAAATTGGGCTTTGAATGAACATATCTGCAGAAGAAAATTAAAAATGTAGGGAGCCCTATGCAACAGCATTACTAGAGTCTTTTATGCTATGTACTGGGTAAGAAGGACTGGTTTTTGTTGCCGTATCAAGCAATCTCCAAATGCCATTGGCTTAAAGCAACAGAAATTTATTCGGTGCTCATGCTGCAAGGCTCTCTCACGTTGGCTGTATCTTTCCTCCCGGCCTCAGGCTAAAAGAAGAGCTCCCATCTGGGGCACTGCTGGTCATGGAGACAACAGTAAAGAGAACATGGAAAACTCATATACTGCCTCTTAAAGTTTCTGCTCAGAAACGAAACAACATATCTCTTCACATTTCATTGGTTAAAGTGAGTCCAGCGGCCTTATCTAAGTTCCTGGGAAGGTACAACTGGAAGGAATGAGGAAAATCTGAAATAATTAGTGAAGAACAAGAAGACTACACTGCCCTTTGGATCACAGAAGATTTAGCTCATTTTCTTTCTTCACACAGAATAGCTTCATGGTAACAACATAATTAATCTCATCTAGTGACTACATCAAGCTCAAAATCCAAGATCTCTGAGTTAGGCACTTTTCATCCCTGTATCAGATCCAGATGTGACTCTTCTTTATGTGAAGAATTGAAATATAAAGAAACATAAAATATAAAGAAAAATATCTGCTTCCTACACATAATCTAATACAACGGTCAAGAGGGACAAGCTAATACCAATAAATGCCTTCATTTGGAAGAGGGGAAGGGGAGGATTGGGAAACATATCCATGCTGATTGTAAAAGCCTCCACCTAGAAATAAGATATATCAGTTCTGTTCATATTTCATTGGCCAAGTCAAGCCACATGGCTATATGCAACTTAAGAGATTTGGGAAAATGCAAATCTAATGTGACCCTGGGAGAAAAAGGGAATCTGAAATAGTGTGGAACACTATGATTACTGTAAATAAAACATAAGGATATCAGAAACCACAATATCAAAGGCCAAGTCTTAATAACTGCATTCTCCTATTCCCTGAAATGCAAGCCTTACTCGTCAGACATTGAGCACATCCAATCTTGTGATCAGACCACAAGGAGAAATGATAAGTGTATTTCATTATATAAGGCCAGTCACATGGTGCTGTGATCATTACAACAAAGAAAACATCACGCTTAGAGGGCGTCAGAAACTTATTTTTTATGTTGAGCAAAACCTCATATTTTTCTCTTTTTGACTTTAATATATCATGTTAATAACATTTCAGAGTTTTCAGACTTTATCAAACATAACATTGTGCATAAAGATCACCCCTTAGATCTATTTTGCAGTTGCAGTGAAAATCTATAAATAAATAAATAACTTACAAAACCAGCATAATTTATGCTAAAATAGATAAATCAGTTATGAATACAGTTAATTACTGGAAAAAATGGGTCACATTTTGAATCTGATATATTAGCTGTTGAATTAAATATATCACCTTCTGTATCAGATACATCATGCATTGTTATATCGCCTGCTGAATTAGATATCCTACTGAATTTGACACATCACTTCTTAAATCAGAAACATAGCCTTCTCAGATACATAATTTGCTGAATCTAACATACAATACAATAAGTCACAGTTACCACCCACTAATTCGTGAGTATTATAATGAATCTATTTTCAAGTAGCATATATCTTTAAAGAACTAGTGTGTGCCCTGGGTAGTTCTGATTTCAGATTTTACATGAGCAAATCCCTAGAGACTTTCATTTTATTTTAATGCTTTAAGACTTGGATCATTTTTTTTCCCCTTACTTGATGTTTCTAAGAACACCAGTTACCAAGAGAATGAGGACGTATGTTGCTGCATTAATTACACAAATACAGATTTTGTAGCTAGGGACTCTAAACAAAGACTATTTTCTAAGTTCTATTTACTGTTGTTCCTCCTGCGCAAGGACCATATCTAAAGCACAGAAAATGAGTAGAAACTTGTCAGTTTCCTCTTTGTTTAATACAATTTCTTTAAAGTTATGATATTTTTGGTGGTTTATAAAGATCTTCCAGGTAGGGTTGTAACCGGTTTAAAACAGACTGGTGAAAAAAAGTGTTGCTGTAATTTAATCAATAGATTTAAATGCATGGAAATGTTGCTAATGTGATGGAAATTATATTTTAAGTAAACATAATTGTAAATTCAGACCTGCTTTTGGCCAAAATACAATCTAAGCAACTGTACCTGTTTGCCCATCCACCTTTGAAGCAATTCCTGATAGAGCAGAGCTTACTAAAGCCATTTCTTTAACTGCTTACTGTCTGTCTGATGCAGTTTTTGTCCCTTATTTTCTTTCATCCTGTGTGTGTAGTTGATGTTTTTGCAGTGAAACATTTTACTCCTTTTTTCTTTCTGCGTATCTTCTGTAGGTATTTTTGTTGCGGTTACAATAGGGATTACAGAAAACATCCTAAACTTAAAACAGCCTATTTTAAAACTGACATCAACGTAACTTCAGTTGCTTACAAAATATCCATGCTTCCCGCTTTGCTTCCCATGTTGTTATTGGTTTCACCGATCACTATGTAACAGGTTAACTTTATATGTTCATACTGCCCCTTTGTCTGAAATTCAGGGGTTCCTTTGTGTTTTTGTGTAGGGCAGATAAGGAATACTCTTTTGTTTATTTAGGACAGTTTTGCCTTCTATAGAATTCTCAGATGAACAATTTTGTTCTTTGTTTCATTTCAGCACTTTAAATACAATATATCATCCCATTGCACTCTGGCCTCCAAAATTACTGCACAGAAATATGCTAGTATTTTATTGCTTTCAAGATTGTGTCTTTATCTTTGCTTTTGACTGTTTGATTATAGTGTGTCTTGATGTAGGTCTATTGGGGTTTTTATTATGTGGAGATCGTTGATTTTCATAGATTTGTATGTCCATGTTTGGGAAGTTTTTGGCCAATATTTCTTTATTTATTCAATTTGTAGGGGTGACATTGGATAATAAGATCATGTAGTCTGAAAGTGAACATTTCTCTGATACATGACCTGCCATTGCATTGTGTGTCCACCTCCCAAAGTCAAATCATCTTCTGTTATCATATGTTTGACCCTTTACTACCCAACCCCTTCCCTCTGGTAACCACCAGTCTGTTGTCTATGTCTGTGAGTTCCAGTTTTATATCTCAGATATGAGTGAAATCAATATTATTGTAAAAAATAAGCTCTTTGCTCCTTTCTCTTCCCCCATAATGCATATATTGTTTAACTTGATGGTTTCCCATAATCCTTTAGGCCTTGTTTACTCTTCATTTTTTTTATAGCTCAAACTCAGTTTCCAATGAGCTGTCTTCAGGTGTGCTAATCTTTTTCTCTGCTTGCTAAATTCTGCTGTTGAAACCCATTCGCGATTTTATAATTTAGTTTCTATTTTTTTTATCTCTACAATTTATGTTTTGTTCTTTTAAAGTTTTATTTCTTTGTTTGATATTCTCATTTTGTCTCTGTCTCATTTTCCTGATTTACTTTAGTTTACTTTCTATTTTCTCCTTTATCTTTCTGAGTATATTTCTGAGTATGTTTTTAAAAGTGCTCATTTCTCTTGGAGCTTCATTCCCAAAGTGAGACATAGGTAAGCATAGATACCACAAAATTTCTCCTGTGTTTTTCTTACCTCAGTTAAAATTATGTGTCTAGAATTCATCAATGTTGTTATATTTCATTAGTTGTCACTATTAAATCATATTCTACTAGTTGAATATACCAACATATATATATATATATATCCATTATACTATTACTAACATTGATGCTAGTCTATGTTTTTGTTATTTCAGACATTTCTGATATTCTATGTACAATGTTTCTCAATATATATATATATATTTGTTTATGCATACATTATGATAAAATATCTGTGTCAAAAATAATGTCAATATTCAAGTTTAGGAGTTAATGACTGATTATTTTCTAAAGGAGCTTTGCTCATTTAAACTGTTCCCAACAATGTAAGATATAAAAGTTTATGAATCTCTTTAAGCTGTACTTTAAATGTTTTAGTTCTTCACATTTATAACATCGCTAGAGTTTTTTTAAAGTGCTATAATTCTCACTTGAAGTGGAGTTCTCTATTTTGAGGAATTCCTAATATTACACTCTTCTAATGAGAAGCATCCTTACTTCTTAATCTGAATCTGAAAGAAAAGAAATATGCATCTCCTTTTGATCAAAGGGGATTGTTAGTCCTCTAGCAAACTGTCTAGGCTAATAAAGGCTGTCCTGCAGGCAAATAAAAAAGGTGTGCTTTTACATCAGGATGATTAATGCAGAACCAAGCTGAAGGAAGTCTAATAATAAGCAGCCTTACCCCAAAATTTATTTTATGTTCTAATGACATGTCAATCAGTCTGAGGGAACTTTAACAGGAAAAACCATGAAAGACTACCTCATGATTGAAATGGAGTGATAAGCCATGTTACCTGTTTTAATTGTTGCTGACCAGGCTGGAAGGTGAGACCCATGAACAGGCCAGTGCAGAAACGTGTCAAAAATGTAAACAGAACCAGAGGAAAGGAGGGAGGGAGGACTGGTGCAAAGAGCAAGGGCTCACTCAAAGAACATGTATGAAGGACCCATGGACATGGACAACAGGGTGGGGACTGACTGGGAGAGGGGGGAGGGGGATGAAGGAGAAGGTGGGAGAACTGTAATAGAATAACAATAAAATAGTTTTAAAAATTTATCAGTGAGGGCTTGGTCTAGAAGCTGAGGGTACTGCCATGAACTTGACAAAGTAAGAAAAGAAAAATGTTCCCCAACAGATTATGGATCGTATCTTTGCTAATAATTTTTAATGTTTGCCAAATCACTGGGTATGAAGTGGTACAGGTTTCCTATGAAAACTTTTGTATGCTGAAATGGGATAAAGAGTATCACCTACTATCCAAAAGTTTCCATCACACCACTTCATGTTAAATATCTCCATTGTTACCTGTTTTCATTAAATGAAAGCTATCGGAAGAGAATTTTCACTTTTACAAAGAAAGCCATTACTGTATAACCAAAGAATAAGGAGCTGTGTCGGCTTGTTGATATAACAACTTGGCTAGGCTAAACCACATTTCCAATAGTCCATTCTAGTTAATTTCATTTAAGGAATACTACAAAGAATGTTATCTTGTCAGATTTGGAGGCCCAAAGGAAGAGCAGTGGACATTTCCATATGCACGCTTTCTCCATGATAGGTTTTGCAGGTTCGATTGAAATCCCTAACCCATTGACTTCACGTTAATCAAAAGGGAGGCTCTCTTGGGTGGAATTGACTTAATTAAATGTCAAAAATCCTTTAAAACTGGTCATAGACATCCTTTGTGAAAGACATTTCAGACACAGTCTGCGAGTGCTCTCTCTCTTCCCTTTCTTGAATGCCTGTCCACTGGACCGTGTGCTTGCTTGGCCAAGTTCTGCTTCTCTGGTTGAAACCTGACTGGTACTGAGTTTAAGCAGCAATAGATAGATAACAAGGAATTAGGTTTCTGCTGTGGGGTGCTGCTGTAAGAAGTACCTAAAAATGTGAGAACAGCTCATTTAGTTGAGGAGATTTTCAAACAAAGTGTTGAACGCAGAGTATGATTTTTCTTGTTACTTAGAGTAAAATGTAAGAGAAAAGAGATAAATTGATGGAAAACTCTTACCTCAAATGCAAATAGGACTTGATGATTCTGTGAATTTGCAGCCCGTAGAAATGGCAAAAGACACTAAATTAATAGATTGTTAGACAATTATCTAAAGAAAAGACAGAAGGCGAGTCCACAGGCCTTTTCTGAGACCTCAGAAAGATCACACATCAGAGTATTTAGTCACTAAAAAGCCCTTTGAAGAGATAAAACATGTGCCTCCCAGCTCCTTTTAACCAAATCAGAGGAAAACTTGGAGCTTTAAGGATGAGGGTACCATCTTTCATCCACAATAGCAGGAGCCAGAATTAAAGAAGGAATTCTCTTGAAAAGATACGCAGGTTTGTCCTTTGTCTAACAGAACAAATCCCTATGAATTACACAGAATACTCACCAAGTTCCTAATAAATTTATCTCAGCAAAATCACTGCCAGCTTTGACTGAAAGAAATAGAATTGAACATAAAAATGTCTCTTTGACCCCCCTCCCCAAATTCTACTGGCAGGAAGCAGGCTGAGCTGCAAACAGATGCTATTTACCTTTAAAATGAATGGTCAGAAGGTAGAAATGAAATAAAACGCTAGAGGTCAGAGCCAGGAGTCAGCAAAGATGGTCCCTAATCCTTGGTTTTCATCGTAGTTCCCGTCTTTTTCAGCTCTGCTTAGTTCTTGTATTTTCTAAGTCTTTGTTGAAGTTCTCCCTAAGTTCCTCCGTTTCTTTGAATTCTTTATCAGGCAAATTACTTGTTTGCATTTTGTTAGTTTTTTTTTTTCTTAGAGGTTTTTTTCTTGTTTCTTTATGTGACAGATTCTTCCTTCCTTCCTTCCTTCCTTCCTTCCTTCCTTCCTTCCTTTCTTTCTTTCTTTCGTTCTATCTTTCTTTCTTCCTTCCTCCCTTCCTTCCTTCCTTCCTTCCTTCCTTCCTTCCTTCCTTCCTTTCTTTCTTTCTTTCTTTCTTTCTTTCTTTCTTTCCTTCTTTCTTCCCTTTATATTTTACTTTCCCAGTTGTTTATAAGTACAGAAAGAACATTATTTTAACAAAACTATGTATTTGTTATGATGCTGGAAATCAAGACTTCTGATCTGAGGTATGTTTACATGCCTCTTGGTCCAGGTGTTTAATGATTCAAGCAGCGAGCTGGACTCGATGGTGCCGACAGTCTCTGACTGCTCAGGACTCAGGATCTTAAAGACATCCTGTGACTTAAAAAGAATCTTGCTGAGTACTCCATCTTCCCTGATGTTGACAAGGAAATCAAACAAAATTAAGTACAAATGGTGTTTAACCTTGACTGCTTTCTGAACAGTGCATCTGTTCCTTAGCCTTAAAAGAATAAGTGATTGGATTTCTGTTTTTCTGTTTTTGAATCTATAGAGGATATATAGACTTGTTTATCAGGAAGCGTTCTCTTCAGTTGATCCTTTAAGCTTCCTCTGTTGTAAGTTTCAAGTACATTGTAATCATTCCTGGATGTGCCTGTGAGCTCATTCCTGGACCCTCCCTGTTGACTAGCATATCTGCAAAATCCAATAAAAGGAAGGTGCTTGCACTGCTCAGTGCTGATCCTGCCTGAGCATGCGGCAGCCCTCAGTCCATCCCATTCTGTCTGCTGGAATTACTTGCGTGCCCTCGACCACTAAGTACTGCAATATTGTTAAGATTTAATGATTTCAATTGTCTATTTGCATGTTATGAAAGAAAAAAAATTAAAAAAAAACCAAATGAGACAGTTTAACTACTTGGTGCTTGCAGATAAAAAAAAAAAAAGGTTTATCAGGAGAGATGGCTAAAAATCAGGGTTTTGAGTCAACTACATATTTTAATTTTCTCTGATAACATTGGAACACAGTGAGTTGATAGCAAACATTGCTTTAAGTAAAGAGCGGGTGAGTCAATCTCTGCATTCTGTCACAGTGAGAGAAAATCTGTATGATCAGGACTCAGTTTCTGACATTATCCCTTTAAAAAATCTTACCCTAGAATAACAAACACAAACATTGCCCTTCTTCAATTTACCATATTGCAGGTATTTTGTGCTGACATAAAAGCGATATTCAGAACTTTACTTAAAATGGTTTGTTACTTGAAATCAAAGATAAATAGACTGACTTATAATGTCACTTCCTTCATCATTTACTTATTTTTCTTCAATTATTGTATCATCAAATATTAAATATTTCCTTGCAATGAAACATATCAATTAAATGTAATAACAGCCATATTACATTTATTTTGGTGTTATTTGGTGCTTTATTTTCCTTCCAAATTTGGTGTTATCCAATCCACAGATTACGTCAATTCTCTAAACACTGTTGAGTCTGAGAGTCTGGACGTTTAGTGGTATAACCATGTGTAAAGGGTCCAACTCTCCCTGTGGCATTTTGCTGTTCACCAAATATTTCCATTTTCCACTTTCCAGTGACATGGCACAACCGATGTTTGTGATTTAACAGCCAGGGTATTTAACCAGGAGTTCAAGAGTCTACGAAGTTCTATCTTTCTTTACACAGAAACTTTGGAGATGGTAACTGATCTGTCCCCCTGTGTGCCTGAGCGATTACAAGGAGCAGAGACTCCCTGATGCCTCATGTTAGACAAATAGAAGAAGGAAGAAACAAACATTATTGTGAGTATAACCCACTAAGATCTTTTTGCAACCACAATATAACCTAGTTTATACTGCTTAATAAAGAGGAGGTGAACAAGATCAGCTAATGGTAGATGGTTTATAGATTTGAGTAAAAGAGAAACTTGAGTCATTGATAAACATCGCCTCTAAATGTTTAAGAATATATGAAAAAGTAGATTACACTAAAAGAGAAAGGAGTTTTGAGATCCGTAACTCAGAGTACTCCTTAATAATTACATGAGAATTATATGAATATATATTTGTCCAGACATGTTCACACTGTCATATTAGATATTTTTAATACAAACAAAAACATTTCTTTGCAAATAAAGATTCTAGCATCCGTTGAATTCAGTCACATGTAAATTAGTTGCTGAAGGACTACAAGACTAAAAAGAGACCTATCTATCAAATTATTCCTGCATGTTTTCTTTCTTTCTGAAGAAGCAACAACCAAAAAACTGCTGATTACATTTTTTAATAGGCCAAATAAGTCTCTTGATTTTTAAATATTTTATTCCTTTTTTACATTTAGGGAGTAATAAAATAATTACAATAGATTTTGGCAGTGAATATGCATACACATAGTAGCAGAGGTAGTATTATCTTAAAAATATAAGTACATTTTTTCAGATGAAAATATTTAAAAAATATTTGTAATTAATGGGCAATCACATACCACAAAAGGTTCCTTTTGAACGTGTAAAGTTGAGTAAATGTTGATGTATTCTGAAGAATGTAATCCCATCACAACTATGTAATTACAGAACCCTTCAACACCCTAACCCATTAACATTTAGTCCCCATTTCTCCCCCCTCCGAAACAAAATAAATGAACAAGCAGAACAGAAACAGACTCATAGATACAGAGAGCATTTTGACGGTTGCCACATGAGGTGGGGGTTCGGGGCCGGGTAAAAAGGGGAAGGGCTTGAGAAGTACAAATGTACACATTGCTTGTTACAGAACAGTCACAGGGGTGGAAAGGAGAGCACAGCAGGTATAATCAATAATATTCTAATAACTGTATGGGGTCAGATGGGTGTGAGGTTTATCGGGATGATCACTTAGCAAGTTACATAATGTCTACTCTCTGGGGAGTACTCCTGAACCTAATATTATATGTCATCTGTCATTGAAAAATTAAAAAATGATTTAAAAATTAATTGATTGATTAATATAAACATGTATTCACATTTCAAATGTATGTGACTTATAAACTTGCTCTCCAAGAGCCACAATTTTATATCTGTTGGCAACTCCTCACAAATAAGTAAATGGGAGTTTATTGTCTTGCTTACAATGAAAGAGAAGATTAATGAAGCTGTATTTCCTTTGAGCCAACAAATAAATACTTCTTTAAAAAACCAGTTCCCTGTTACACAAAACAACGAAGGAAGTATATCACCAATTAAAGTCTCATGAAATTAAAATCCACATATTTTATACTGCCTCTGAATAAATATGTAACTACTTTCAAATATGTGGTTTATCAAGAACATTTTTAAGTTAGTAAACCACAGCTTAATCTGAGTCAGCATCACAAAAAAAGTTGGCAATGTTGGATCTTTTCAATATGATCAGTTTGCTTCCAACTTTATTAAAAACAAACAAAAGCAAAAACTGCCAGATAAAAAGCAAATAAAAACATCTCATTGAGTAGATTGGAGAACTAGCTGTTGAGAAAATTTGAGCTTGAAAAATCAAAATCCTAGGAAAAGTGCAACCGCACAAACACTAAATATTGATATTGTGCAATCAGAGAATTTAACTCACAGAATTTTCAACTGTATTAGTGTCCACTATGAATTTTATTGTTCCTTTTCTTCTATTTGTTTTGGAAATAATTTGCTCTTCTAATTTTATATTTTTATAGTTGAGGTTCTCTTACTTTCTCATATAAGCATTGATACCAATTTTCTCTAAGCCCTATTTTAACTTCCTTTAACATCTTTTACTTTATATTTATTTATTGCTTTTCTATTACAGTTGTGTCCCTTTTTCCCCCACTGCTCCCCCCAACACAGCCCACCCCTCTCCCACAGTCAGTCCCCACCCAGTTGTCCATGTCCATGGGTTATTTATACTAGTTTCTTTACTAGACCCTTCCCCTACTTACCCCCTTCTCTCCCTCCCCCTTCCCCCTGGTCACTGTCAGTCTGCTCCTTGTTTACATGCCTCTGGTTCTGTTTTGCCTGTTTGTTTGTGTCGTTCATGAGTCTCCTGTATTAGGTTAGATCATATGGTGTTTGTCCTTCTTTGCCTGGCTTATTTCACTAAGCATAATTCTCTCCAGGTCCATCCATGTTGTCGTAAATGGCATGAGTTCCTTCTTTCTTTCTGCTGCACAGTATTCCATTGTGTAAAAGTACCAGTTTTTTGATCCACTCATCTACAGATGGGCACTTAGGTTGTTTCCAGCACTTAGCTGTTGTAAGTAGTGCTGCTATGAACACAGGGGTGCATAGGCTCTTTTGAATTGGTGTTTCAGGATCCAGCAGGCGGGCTAGTTCCATGCCTGTTGGTGCGGGTTCAGGGGTCCTGGGTGCGCCTTTTGGGGCGGCCAGTGGCGCCTGGGCGCGCTGGCAGCCGTATTGGTTGCTCACATGTTGGGGTGAGCCGGGGGCGCCTCGGCAGGCGTGTTGGTGCGTGCCTGTTGGAGCGGGCCCGTATCACCTTGGAGTCGGGGCAAGCGGCGGTTGCGTGTCTGTTGGTGCGGGCTTGGGGCTGATAGGCTCGCCGGCAGGGGGCTTTGTTGCGGGCCTATTGGTGCGGGCCAAGGGCGCATGCGCACGCCAGCAGGCGGGCTAGTTCCATGCCTGTTGGTGCGGGTTCAGGGGTCCTGGGTGCGTCTGGGCACAGTGCCTGGTGTCTTGACTGCATGCCTGTGGGAAGGGCCAGGGGCACCCGGGCGCAGTGGCAAGTCTGTTGTTTGGTCGCCTGTTGGGGCTTGCCCGGGGTGCCGGGACTCGCCCGCAGGCGGCTTTGTTGTGGGCCTGTTGGTGCGGGCATGGGGCTGATAGGCGCGCCGGCAGGGGGCTTTGTTGCGGGCCTATTGGTGCGGGCCAAGGGCGCATGCGCACGCCTGCAGGCGGGCTAGTTCCACGCCTGTTGGTGCTTTGTTGCGGGCCTGTGGATGCGGGCATGGCGCTCATAGGCGCACCGGCAGGGGGCTTTGTTGCGGGCCTATTGGTGCGGGCCAAAGGCGCATGCGCACGCCTGCAGGCGGGCTAGTTCCATGCCTGTTGGTGCGGGTTCAGGGGTCCTGGGTGCGCCTTTTGGGGTGGCCAGTGGCGCCTGGGCGCGCTGGCAGCCGTGTTGGTTGCTCACATGTTGGGGTGAGCCGGGGGCGCCTCGGCAGGCATGTTGGTGCGTGCCTGTTGGGGCGGGCCCGTATCACCTTGGAGTGGGGGCAAGCGGGCGGTTGCGTGCAGGCCGGCTAGTTACATGCCTGTTGATGCTTTGTTGCGGACCAGGGGCGCATGCGCACGCCAGCAGGCGGGCTAGTTCCATGCCTGTTGGTGCGGGTTCCGGGGTCCTGGGTGCGTCTGGGCGCAGTGCCTGGTGGCTTGACTGCATGCCTGTGGGAAGGGCCAGGGGCACCCGGGCGCAGTGGCAAGTCTGTTGTTTGGTCGCCTGTTGGGGCCTGCCCGGGGTGCCGGGACTCGCCCGCAGGCGGCTTTGGTGCGGGCATGGGGCTGATAGGCGCGCCGGCAGGGGGCTTTGTTGCGGGCCTATTGGTGCGGGTCAGGGGCGCATGCGCACGCCAACAGGCCGGCTAGTTACGTGCCTGTTGATGCTTTGTTGCGGACCAGGGGCGCATGCGCACGCCAGCAGGCGGGCTAGTTCCATGCCTGTTGGTGCGGGTTCCGGGGTCCTGGGTGCGTCTGGGCGCAGTGCCTGGTGGCTTGACTGCGTGCCTGTGGGAAGCGCCAGGGGCACCCGGGCGCAGTGGCAAGTTTGTTGTTTGGTCGCCTGTTGGGGCCTGCCCGGGGTGCCGGGACTCGCCCGCAGGCGGCTTTGTTGCGCGCCTGTGGATGCGGGCATGGCGCTCATAGGCGCGCCGGCAGGGGGCTTTGTTGCGGGCCTATTGGTGCGGTCTAGGGGCGCATGCGCACGCTAACAGGCCGGCTAGTTCCACGCCTGTTGGTGCTTTGTTGCGGGCCTGTGGATGCGGGCATGGCGCTCATAGGCGCGCCGGCAGGGGGCTTTGTTGCGGGCCTATTGGTGCGGGCCAAGGGCGTATGCGCACGCCAGCAGGCGGGCTAGTTCCATGCCTGTTGGTGCGGGTTCAGGGGTCCTGGGTGCGTCTGGGCACAGTGCCTGGTGTCTTGACTGCGTGCCTGTGGGAAGCGCCAGGGGAACCCGGGCGCAGTGGCAAGTTTGTTGTTTGGTCGCCTGTTGGGGCCTGCCCGGGGTGCCGGGACTCGCCCGCAGGCGGCTTTGTTGCGCGCCTGTGGATGCGGGCATGGCGCTCATAGGCGCGCCGGCAGGGGGCTTTGTTGCGGGCCTATTGGTGCGGTCTAGGGGCGCATGCGCACGCCAACAGGCCGGCTAGTTCCACGCCTGTTGGTGCTTTGTTGCGGGCCTGTGGATGCGGGCATGGCGCTCATAGGCGCGCCGGCAGGGGGCTTTGTTGCGGGCCTATTGGTGCGGGCCAAGGGCGCAGGCGCACGCCAGCAGGCGGGCTAGTTCCATGCCTGTTGGTGCGGGTTCAGGGGTCCTGGGTGCGTCTGGGCGCAGTGCCTGGTGTCTTGACTGCGTGCCTGTGGGAAGCGCCAGGGGAACCCGGGCGCAGTGGCAAGTCTGTTGTTTGCTCGCCTGTTGGGGCCTGCCCGGGGTGCCGGGACTCGCCCGCAGGCGGCTTTGTTGTGGGCCTGTTGGTGCGGACATGGGGCTGATAGGCGCGCCGGCAGGGGGCTTTGTTGCGGGCCTATTGGTGCGGGTCAGGGGCGCATGCGCACGCCAACAGTCCGGCTAGTTACATGCCTGTTGATGCTTTGTTGCGGACCAGGGGCGCATGCGCACGCCAGCAGGCGGGCTAGTTCCATGCCTGTTGGTGCGGGTTCCGGGGTCCTGGGTGCGTCTGGGCGCAGTGCCTGGTGGCTTGACTGCGTGCCTGTGGGAAGCGCCAGGGGCACCCGGGCGCAGTGGCAAGTCTGTTGTTTGGTCGCCTGTTGGGGCCTGCCCGGGGTGCCGGCACTCGCCCGCAGGCGGCTTTGTTGCGCGCCTGTGGATGCGGGCATGGCGCTCATAGGCGCGCCGGCAGGGGGCTTTGTTGCGGGCCTATTGGTGCGGGCCAGGGGCGCATGGGCGCGGTGGCAGGCGGGCTAGTTCCATGCCCGTTGGTGCGGGTTCAGGGGTCCTGGGTGCGCCTTTTGGGGCGGCCAGTGGCGCCTGGGCGCGCTGGCAGCCGTGTTGGTTGCGCACATGTTGGGGTGAGCCGGGGCCGCCTGGACGTGGTGGCAGGTGGGTTGGTCACCATTGTTTTGCCATCAACATTTCCCACCGAACAGAAAAGTAATGATCCTAGGAAATTATCAGTCGTTTCAAATTGGTCATAAAGCATCACGCAGCCCCCACTGGTTGAAGTTTGAGTGACACTGAGACTGGTCACTCAAAATTAATTCAGTTCTGTGGGCCTGAACTGACACATCGAGGCAAAATAAAGGCAGAATAGGAATATCCCTGATGATATTATTAAGATATAAATATATTGATTTCCCACAAGTATCAGGATATGGATGTGGTCCCCAAATATTTTTAGTATTAGAAAAAGTTTCCTATCTGCAAACAAACTTTCTTGGTTTTAAAAATAATTTGCTCATTATCATTTGCATTTCATGAGCACGAGGCATACCCTTGCTGAATGCTAGGATAGCGTTTATTCACACACATGGACAACCCACTACAGAGGTTGTTTTAGGTAAAATGGGGTACAATTTGAATTAATTGCTTTCATTTCTTTCAGAAATACGTCACCTGTGACAAACACCACGTGTCAAGTGTGCAGGAGGGAATGCCTTTTCTACCCCTACGTCCTCAACAAATTGTAGTGCTTGCTGACCTAGAGATGTGAAGGATTTGCAGAGGTAGAGAAACACACTTTCAGCTAATATGAAATGTAGCACAACACAAAAGGAATGCAATTAGCAATCCAAACTCATCAGGAATATTAGCCAAACAATAAATCATAGTGGAATTTAATTATAAACGAGAATAAATGTTCAGTGTAACTGAAGATGAGGTCCCATGGGAAGGAAAACTCCAAATTCAATGTCTATACAATTGCAGTTGAGGTTGGTTGAAAGGGCAGAAAGAGGAGATTCTTCGTTCTTGATTTAAGCTCATTCTATTTTCTATCTACTCAACTGTAGATGAATTAGTAATGAATGTAATAATATACTCATTCTCCCACCCCACTCAACTGCTACAGCTGCAAAAGCAGTGGGGAGGATATTACCTTCAGTGTTTAATTAAGCATCTAAACAAATAGAGCTAAAGTACTTGAATAAAAAATCTACATATAGAGGTTACCTGTGGCTCTCCTCTTTCCAAGGAAAAACTGATGGCATTTCACTGAATATCTTGGTGGACAAGGTGACTCAATTACTCTTGTCCTGCCAAGGCCAGGAAATAGCCACATGCAATCATTTCACAGGTTTGGGGCACATTTTAGCAGAATCATCTTGTAAACTGTCAGTCATATTGACATGTTTTTAGAAGCCATAGAATTGGTATGTTTTATTATCCAAAACCTATAGAACTTCTGCATCTTCCCTTCAGGAAATTTCTAGAACCATCTGTATGCCCCAGCTCATATAGTGTTTTAGAAAGTAAGCTGCAACTAGAAGCTAGATTTCCCGAGTACCATTTTTTTGTAACCTATGCTTTGACATCTCACTAGTTTATGGAGAAAAAATAACCCCAAATTAAACTAACGAAGAACAAAAGAGAATTTGATATCTCTGTCACATAGACAAGATGCAATGATTCTCAGAGTTTAGTGTCTAATGACAGGATATACATAGTCTGAGAAAAACCACTGAGCCCTGATAATGATTAACTGGTAAGCTCTGCTAAAGTAGGAGTCATGCTTCAGTGCACTATTTTATCCCCAGAACTGAGCACATACTAGGTGCTCAATATATACCCACTGAAAAAGACAAGAATTTTAAAGTTTTAGTTGATATTAAAGTAGCTATCAACATACTCAGAAATTTTACAATACTGACACCTAGCTCAATAGAGACCATGTAAAAGCTCTGAAAGAAAAATTATATATATATATATCATTATACATAAATATATAAAAATCAATATAAAATTATCCTCTATCAGATGAAAGATTCATGGTCCCCAGCACATAAGGGAAAATGTTGTCCATTCAATAGAACCCATGAAGTTATGTTGAATAAATGTGTCATTTTGAAAATAGATGTTTAAACCACTTAAAAGGAGGTTCCAAATCCAAAATAAGGTGTATGGAATTTTGAGTCATTAGCAAGCACACACATTCTTTCTCAGCCATCCTCTCTTGTTTCATCCGTAAGATGCATAAGGTTTTATCTAGAATTAGAAGGGTAAAGAATGCTTTGGCTGGAAAGGCTAGGAGGTCCATTTACAATAATGAACTGCTGTTTGAAATTTTAAGTATGTCCTTATTATGTCTGAAGCCAAGAAAGACCTGGAGGCATTCTGAAACCTCATTTATCATACTCAGGAGGTAATTCTATTAATGACTTTAAGCCAAAGCTTTATGCAGTGTGCTTTAAGGATGTTTTAAGGATCATTTGGTTAAACAATTTCCTAAGGACAACTGATTAAAAAATGGCTGAGTGCAACTAGAACTGACATTCCGTTAGCAACAACCCCCGTCTGCAGTGGGTTGGGCAACATCTCTTCCTGGTGGGAACTTGTTTTGGGAGCGTGGGCTACTTAAAAACTAGCCCCCCAAACAAGTAGTACTGCTTGGTTAGCACTGGGTTTTAGCCTACAGGAGGAAAAAAGTTAACAGTATCAACTGGAAGATTTTCTTGCTTACTCTCTTTGGGATGCAGCCTTTGGTTTGTTTCAGTCTCTAACCCGAAAGGACTTCATTACCTAGGATACATGAGACACCTTGGAGCATTTCTCACAGGCCTGTAGCTATGGCAGAAACCTAGAAGAATCTTAAGCAAGAGTGAGGCAGATGTTGCTTTTACACAGGCCATAATAATCCCATTTATATGAAAAACATAATTATGGTTCCAAAGATCAAATACTGATTATTTCCTTCACAGATGTATTATGTATACAGCATGGAAGACACAGTTGCATCTAATTACTAAAACCTCTCCCAGTTTGCACACAGGAGAAGAAAATACACATGTCTTTGGGAATTCTCTTTGCTTCTGATGTTACGAATACGGGACAGGCCAGTCAACACATGACCGTGAAGAAGCTCCACACCTGGCAGAGAAGCAACGGACAGAGTGGTGCCTCAATGCTGGGAAGGCGTGTTTGTCAGAAGCAGCGGTTCAGTGCGGCCTTTCTCATGGACAGAGGACTGAACCAGTGTGGGCTTCCTCACGGCCACACAAGACAGGTGGGGAACAAATGTAATGGCCTGTTACATTTCTTATATTTTTAAATTATATTTGATTGATTGTGATATTACAGCTGTCCTGATTTTTCCCCTTTGCCCCCGTCCACTCAGCACCCCCCACTCCCTCAGGCAGTCCCCCCTCCATTGTCCATGTCCATGGGTCATGCGGGTAAGTTCTCTGGCTACTCCATTTCCTGTCCTGTACTTTACATCCCCGTGGCTGTTCTGTGACTACCTGTTTGTGCTTCTTGATCCCCTCACCTCCTCACCCATTCCCCCAGCGCCCTCCCATCTGGCATCTATCAAAATGCTCTCTGTATTTATGATTCTATCTCTTTTCTGCTTTGGGGGGGGTATTTTGTTTTTTAGATTCAGTTGTTGATAGACATGTATTCATTGCCATTTTATTGTTCATATTTTTGATATTTTTAATACTCTTAAGTGCTTTGTCAAGACAATATTATTCACCATTTTGTCAAATGAGTCCTGTGCTTACAAGAAAAAAAATGTTTTTTGAATTACGCCCCCTGCACACACTCAAACACACACAGTAGATATTGCACAGTCCTCAGAAGCAGGATAATTCTGAATAGCTGGTAGACTAGATACAAAAATGGTAGAAGAGTATGATTCAATGACTGACATAGATGCCAGAGTGAATCAAGCCTAACCACTTTTCCCTCTCTTATTCTGCTAAAGAAAGACTCCAATTGACTAAGCTTGGCTTTCCTTTATTGTTTATAAACAATAAAGTCAATATGTTTACTGACTTTAGAGAGAGAGGAAGGGAGAGAGAAGTGTTGATTGTTACCCCCTGTATGCACCCTGACTGGGGGTCGAACCCACCACTTTTTGGTGTACAGAAGGATGCTCCAACCAAGTGAGCCCCACCCGATCAGGACAAGCTTGGATTTCTAACTACAGTTTGCCTGAGGAAGGAATGGACACCCTATTGCACAGTCCCATAAAGAATGGTCACCATGGGGAAGGGGAGTTCTTATAAAAGAAAGTCAAGGTGATGGAGAGCCACGGATAGAAAGTTTCTATGGATTTTATTCTAGAATTCAATAGAGCTATTTTGTGTTTTCCCCATTAAGCAGTGGGAAAGGTTTTGAGTCAAGGAAGAAGACCCATTAGATGGTGTGGCAGTTCAGGCTAGTCAGTAGTGCTGGTGATGCGTGAGAAACCATTGTGAGAAATTTCCCTTGTGAATTCATTTTCTGAAATCCATGATAAATTTTCCTAGCATTTCCTCTAGAGGATGAAGAAGTATCATCCCTAGCAAATATTTTATAAATTAGCCTTTATATTGCATGCATGGAGATATGTTGCTACAGACTCCTCACACTATTTTAGAGCCTCTGCATACAGATGAGGTTTCTTATCATTTAAAACATTAATTCTCCTACTGATCTCAAACGGAATTTAATTGTTCCTGTAACTAATCATGAACCTCTCATAAAAAAGCTCTCAAATTGACGTCAGTCTCCTTAAATATTTTTGCAAATCACTAATGACAGTGAAGAAACTCTTCAAGTATGCAAACATCTAATAATGTTTCTAAGCTTTATTGAAGATATCCATTGGTAAATATAAAAAATTACACACATATAAAAATACAACATGGGAAAATAGACACTAAAGTTTCTTTGGGGACATTATTTGTTATTCTTTTTTCTGTATCAAATAAAGATTATCTTAGTAACCATTGGTGCTCAGTTTAGTTAATTTGCTTTAAATCCTACCCACTTCCTTTGACAGTAGAAAAAACTAGGCAACTGACATATAAAACATCCATAACATAACCAGACCTTCAGTATGAACTGGCTTTGAACATTATGTTTCCCATTCCTTTGTTTGTCCTTTTCCGGTGAGAAAATGAAAGCACGTTTTCTTCCTCAGCCATACTCTGGCTGCTGAAATACTATGGGGTACCAATTTTGGTTCTTGGGTTTGCTTATTGCTTGGTATTTCATTAGAGCCTTTCAAACTGTGTTAAGTTTATGGCACATCTACTGTAATATAAAGTCTTAGCATAAATGGGGTTCCCTCGAAGTCAGCAGCTGCCGTACTGTGCCTCTTGCACCTGCTCGGAGAGAAATGGAAGGTATCCTCATTTGGCTCTGCAGAGCAGAGAGGTGCCTCGACAGTACAGTTTCATCTATTTCAAGAGTACTTATTCATTTAGTCATAAAGGAGGAATGGTTTTACAGTTACATAATATACTATCGCTTTAAACCAGACACAGATGTTTCAAATTAAAGTGGGCCATTTATAGAAGCACAGAACCAATGAAGCCTTGATTGTACAATAACCCTTCTACACATAATTAGGATTTTAAAACATTAAAATGGCAAAAACCATGAAGTAGCACCATTACCAATGTAATAAAATTGTCCAGGAAGAAAGACCACATTTACACTTGTATTAACTGAGAAGGTCAGGGAACCTCCATAGCTAATAATATTTATTAAACGGTGGTACACTTACACAAGGGAATGCTATGCAGCAGAGAAAAAGAAGGAAGTCCTGCCATTTGTGATAACACGGATGGAACTAGAGAGAATTATGCTTAGCGAAATAAGCCAGGTAATTCAAGAAAAATATCATATGATATCACCTAATACAGGAAACTAAAGAGCAACACAAACAAACTAGGGGAACAGAGCCAGAGGCAAGTAAACAAGGAACAGACTAATAGTTACTGGGGGGGGGGAAGAAGGGGAAGGGTCTAGTCAAGGAATCAGTATTAATGACCCATGGACACGGACACCAGGGTGGGCAGGGCAGGGGAGAGCAATGGGAAAAAACTGGGGCAACTGTAATAGAACAACAATAGAAGAATCCTATAAAGAGAAATTAAAAAAAAAGTAGGTAGTATTTTAAAATCTTCCTGTTTTATTACAATTTAGTTGAAATGGTTTCCATTTTGATTTATAAGGACAGAAATCAAAGGCTAGGATCCTCAATTTTACAGGTGGTTTATTTTTAAGTCACATCTGAATAAAGAGGAGCAGAAAATGATCCAAGTATAGGTCGTTCTACTCCATGATTCAATTTCTACCTCATCATAAAAGAGTGTCGGTAGATGAAATAAATGGCTATTTTGATTATTTGAGTCTCACCTACCAGACTGATTAAATTAGTTTTTCTTTTTAATCTGATTCTGTAATATCCTTATTTGGCACACTGAATGACTCTCAGTCCTAGGAACTGCAAGTCCTGCAATTTCTACTTCCAAATACATCTCGCATAACTATTTTTTTTACAGTGTCCTGTTCTTTGCCCCAGAAGTCTCATCATAATACTTATTTTTTTGTTTGTTTGTCCTCTTGGTAGACTGTGTACCCCATGAAGACAAAGCCCTGTGTTTATGGATCACCACTCTACAATATGTATATAAGCATATTAAGAAATTGTCCACTGTATAAATTTAATTTCTATCTCTTTAATGAAATGGAAAGGACCACCTTGACTTTATTTCTTCCTACTTAATGTATTACTTTCTTCCCTAAATTCTAGCCTTTCGCTTGAATATTTAATGCAGAAGCTCAGGTTACCTTGAACAAAACAAACTTAAAAACTTCCCTACTCTTTCAAACACATGCTTCATTCCTCAG
The DNA here is from genome assembly GCF_987537825.1 of Furipterus horrens. Taxonomy (NCBI): domain Eukaryota; kingdom Metazoa; phylum Chordata; class Mammalia; order Chiroptera; family Furipteridae; genus Furipterus; species Furipterus horrens. The sequence continues at coordinate 419,467 of NW_028327187.1, forward strand.
CCTCTGCCTTGACTGCGCTTCTCAGTTGGATACATCTGATCTGCAAGCTCGGTCCTTAGTGAACCCTGATTGATATAGGCATCATATCAATGGCCTTAGCTCTCCTTGTGACATGAATAGCAATAGTCATATATATTGCTTCCCCCTCAAGTCTTGCTCCCAAACTACCTAAAACTTAAATCACTGATGGATAAACCTCAGAATTCTGGATTGGCCTGGATTCACATTTATATTGTTCACGTTGTGTAGGCCCATGTTGATTAATTCTCATGGATTTTTTTTTCTTTCCAATTCTTATTAAAGTACTGAAGTCCTGCAATATTTTTGTTCACTGACTAGCCTCCCTGCTGCTTTGACTCGCTTGGTCCCTCTCTGCTAAAACTGGAGACTTGCTCCTTAGCCCAGTCTAGGGCACAGGAAATCAAGAATTAGTTCTTTCCTTTCCATAGAAAACTGTGGGGTGGGAGAAGGAGTATATTCATCTACAGTTGAGCTTCGGTGGGGGGCACAACCTCATCAGCAGCCCATGAATCCTGCCTGTCTTTGGTTTCCGAGTTGCCCAAACTTTTAAAAAATGGTATGCAATCATTCCCTCTACTTCGGCAACATCAATCCACTCTAATTCTTTGTATTATAATCCCTTCCTCAACCTTAATGGTAAAATTATTCCATAGACTGATTCCCAAATAATAAAACCAATTTCTTAGTTCTCACTAAGTTGCTTTCCCTGTAGCTGTTTTTATGGAAATGCTCTTAAACTTCATTTGTGACCCTTTCAACTGAGGTTTTGTTGTTTTTCTAATAACTGCTTGCTTTCTTGCTCCTTAAATATAAAATGCTGCTGTCTCATTTCATTTTAGTTTCTGTCTTAGAGAATTAATTTACCTTAATATCTCAATTATCACTTCTACCTGAAGTTTATGTACTTAGTTAAAACCTTTCTGGGACATTTTTCTCGTATTTCTCTTTGATAGTTGGCTGTTTATATTCTGATGCTCCATCGAGACCTCACTTTCAGTGTGTCAAAAATCTGAACCCATAACCTAATTACCAAAACTGTGTTTCTGCTAATGGTTACTACTTTTTCAGTTTTCAGTCTCGACAGATCAGAATTCTTTTTATATGTTTCTACATCACTCCCTATAACCCACTACTCAGTGGGTATTACCAGTGTTTTCCATTACACTGTTTCTCACGTAAGACTCCATCTTGAATATATTCTAGAAACCTAGTTCAATCTCTCATAACACATGCATGAACAATGAACAAGCAACCAAAAGAGAAACAGACTCACAGATACAGGGAACAGACAGACAGCTGTCAGAGGGGAGGGGAGTTGGGGGGCTGAGTGAGAAAGGTGAAGGGGTTACACAAGAAGATGCATAGACACAGACCACAGTATGCTTATGCCCAGAGGGAAAGGCGGGTGGCTGGGAGGTAGGAGAGGGTAAAGGGGGGGACAGAGAGACAGAAGGGGATGTGACCTGGGGTGGTGACCACATGATATGATATAAAGATGATGTGTTATAGAACTGTGCACCTGAAACCTATATAATTTTATTGTAATAAGCAAAATAAGCTTATTACATAGTTCTTTATCAAATAGTGACTATAATTTAGTATGCCACTAAAAAAATACTTGATACGAACTTAATATCTTAATAAATCATATCTTTTTCAATAGAAAATGGAATGCAGTTTTTTTCAAGACTGTGATCCAAGGATCAGCTCTATCCCTGAGAAAGCATACCTCTGCCATATTCATTCCATTCTTACTTGAGATTCCATCTGCAGAAATTTGACATCTGTTTCTCTGTAAGCACAAGAAAATGTATCCACGTGTTCATGTAAACAATTTGGAGCAGGGAGTAAATTACCACAGAGAGCACAGGCTGCAATTAACTCTCTAATATCCCAATTGGGTTTTTTTATATTTTATTACTGTCATTCATTTTCAAAGTATTTCATATAAGTTACTTTAAAACAATTTTTGACCACTGATTGCTGATGCAACTGCAAAGAACATGAGAATCATTTTAAATTTAAGTCATTAAAATATAGTTTTCATCATAGAACGAGGCCTAATTAAATGGAAATAAAATGTGTTGTATAAAGAGTTAACTAAGATTATTCTTGGTTTAGTCCATGTTTTAGTTTTTCTGTATTTTATTCACCCTTTTGGGATTTTATTATTTCTCTACCAATGTCTTAGTAATGTCTAAGCATTTTAATGCTGTTTCTTAAAAATAAAATAACATATAAAATAAAGGCTTTTTTTCAGTTTCCCAATGGTAATACCCATCACCTGTTTTGTGGAGATGAGTCTAGAAATCAGGTGAAAGTTCAGCAATGAATGTGAAAATGGATCGACTGTACCCATGTGGATCAGTCTACTTTCAATGTCATGGTCTATTTATTCAACTGAGATCTAGGACTTCCTTTTAGGGCATTTTATGCAACGATACATATAATTAGAGTTTAAGGGACTGACGGTCTGACAGTGGCACACGGGTTCATCAACTGATAGCTATAATTAAGGAAAGATTTTTGCTTGGCACTTCCGAATCCTATGCAGTTGGGAGATTCCATTCCTTAAAGCGAGTGTACTGCCCGTCGCCACCCTCTAAGCAAAATTCCGGAGGTAAATGTTTGGTGACAAAGGAAAAGAGTCTTTATTGCAAGAACAGCTTCCCACATGCACTAGTCACTTAAGCCTCTCAATGAAGGCTAAACTCTAACACCTGAATTTTCCTATCAGTCTCCCTTGTTTTAATTATCTTATTTCTATAGGATTAGTTTACAAACTAAAACAACGTAAGACACAAAAGGTACACAATTCTGGAAGAATGGCAGGCTTCCGCCTCAGAGCCTGTCCCCTCTAGACCCCTGAAGAAGAATAACCCTGCCAGCCTCTGCCCGGCCAGCCTGATCCTCAGCTGTGGCCAGAGTCCCTTCCCACTCAAAATGCCATCCATTGGGAAATGCAGGCGGCTGCAGCACGGTCATCTGGGCATCTTGGAGGAAGAAGAGCCTCAGAGTCAGAGCTGGCCAGCCCAGGAGCCAGAGACCCAGCCCTCCATGCGCTCTGGAGGCACCAGCTTCTCAGCCAACCCCATCCTAGACTATTTACCTCAGCAACCTCCTCCTACACAGGGCCTCCTCCTTCTCCCCAGTCATCTGATCAGATCTCTCTGTATCATTACCACTCTTATTTAGCACAGTGCACTGGAAAGCCTAGCTAGAACAATTAGGCCGACAAAGAATAAAGGCATCCACATCAGAAAGGAAGATGTAAAATTGTCATTATTTGCAGGTGACATGATAAAGACTCCACCAAAAACCTGTTGGAACTAATTACCAAATAAGGTTGCAGAAATAAAATCAACGCACATATATCAATCACATTTCTATACACTAACAATAAAACATACAAAAAATATAAGGTGTCCCATTCATACTAGCGTCAAACCAAATTAAAATAGAAATAAATTTAACCCTGAAAGTGAAAGTTTTGTATAATAAGAACTTCGAGACTGTGATCAAACAATTTGAAGACGACACAAACAAATGGAACAATATCCCATGTTCAGGATCAGAAAATTTAATTGGATAATTTGTATAACATTATTAAAATATCCATACTAATCAAAGCCATTTGTAGGATTCACTACAATCTGTATCAAAATTCCAATGATGTTTTCCATAGAAATAAGAAAAAATTCCTAAATTTGTTTGGAAACACAGATGACTTTCAACAGCCAAAGCATTTCTGATCATACTTCAAATTGTGCTGCAAAGGTATAGTGATCAGAACAGTCCAGTCCAGGCAGGAAAGTAGCCACGCGGACCCATGGAACAGAATCAAGAGCCCAGAAATAACCGTCACGTGGAGGATCACATATTAACTGACAAGGGTGCCAAGAATACACAACGGGACAAGTGTAGTCTCTTCAAAATATGGTGTTAGGAAACTGCCTGCCACAGGCAGGAGCATTAAATTGGACCCCTACCTTATACCACTCACAAAAATTAAACAAATTGTAGAGGATGAAAGTATTTTTTAAATTTATTTTTCATTGTGTTCTTTTCATCACCATTTATCCCCTGTTACCCACTTCTGTTGGAAGTCCCCTCATACTGCTGTCCTTTTGGTAATCGCCATACCTCCCTACCCCCATGCCTCCGCTACCCCTCCACACACACCCTAATGTGCAAGGTGTACACCCCCCACGCCTCCCCACCCCCACGCCTCCCCACCCCCACGCCTCCCCACCCTCACGCCTCCCCACCCCCACGCCTCCCCACCCCCACGCCTCCCCACCCCACACCTCCCCACCCCCACGCCTCCCCACCCCCACGCCTCCCCACCCCCACGCCTCCCCACCCCACACCTCCCCACCCCCACGCCTCCCCACCCCCACGCCTCCCCACCCCCACGCCTCCCCAGCGCCCTCCATGTGGAAGGAGTACACCGTGTGCCCAGAAAGACGGGCAAACAGCGCTTCCGAGATAACACTCAAGAGACAACCGATGAAATTGCCACGCATTTATTATACAATGTGTCAATTTCCTTGTCAGTTACATGTCAGTTACATGGCGTACTTCCTGGTCCAGGCCCGCGCCGTTTTATCGTACTTGGCCCTATCGGTTAGGTACATTCTTCCGATATGCGGCATTAACGGGTCATCTGGGTTGGGGTTGCATAGGAAGGAGGCGAGGGACAGCAACAGCTGGGGCACAGTCAGTGCCGGGAACCAGTTGGGCCCTAAGATGTCTAGACAGATTTCTCCTTCTCTGTTGATGTTGGGGTGGAAAATCCGTGTGGTGAAGCACACATAAGGGGGGGTTGAGGGGTAATCTGCTGGGAAATACATATTTAGGAAGAAGGCTCCTCCCTCGTACGGGCTGCCTTGGGGCCCCATGATCACCGCCTCCCAGTGGAACATATGTTCCACGTCCACGGGCCCAGCAGAGCACATGGGTGGGGGGTCCTTGTTGATGTGCAGGAGCTCCCTGTGCAGGCGCTTTAGAGCCCTGACTCGCACCTCCATGGGAACGGGCATCAGATCGTCCTGATAGGGAGAAGGGGGCAGAAAGGCCACGGGTTAGGGGGAGACCATGGGTTAGGGGGAGACCATGGGTTAGGGGGAGACCGTGGTTTAGGGGGAGACCGCGGGTTAGGGAGGGGCAACGGGTTGGGGGTCCACGGGTTTTGGGGGGCATGGGTTGAGGGAAAGCCCACGAAGTGTGCCCTACGGATTGGGGGGACCTTTGGTTATGGGGGCTGGCCACCCAGCAGGTCGTGGATAAGTGGGCTGAAGCCGTCTCCAGGGTCAACGGGGTGTCGGGGGACAGGGACAGTGGGGCGGAGGGGGGGCAGGGAGAGCTGGGGACTCGGCTGCACTGCGATGTCTTACCTGTAAACTGCTGTCTGATGCTTCGTCCTCAGCTGATGGTTCTAGCAGCTCCTCCTCCTCAGGGTCTTCCAGGTCTTCCAGGTCGACCAGCTCCACCTCCTCTGAGTCTTCCGATTCTGTCAGCTCCTCCTCTGAGTCTTCCGAGTCTGTAGTCTCCGCCCGCTCCGGGTCTTCCAGGTCTATCATCCACACCACCTCTTGGTCTTCCAGTTCTACGAATTCCGCCACGTCCGGGTTTTCCGGGCCTATCTGCTCCGCCATCTCTACTTCCTCCGAGACAATCTGGTCTGTCAAATCTATCACCTCCTGATCTTCCTCCGTTGTCATATCTACCACCTCCGACTCCTCGTCGGCTGTCAAATCCACCACCTCTACTTTCCCTTTCTCTGCCATTTCTACCGCCTCTGACTCCTCAGTCACTACAAACACCCAAAAACTGCCCTCCTCTGCCGCTCTTTCCTGTTGTGCACACTGGATTGCCCGACAACAGTAGGAGATCCGTTACAGGATGTCGGAGCGACCACTCTGATGATGTCACCGACTCATCATTGCTAGAGAGCTGGCCTGATGGGAGGGGCTGGAGGCTGGGAGGGGCCATGGAGGGAATTGGGGTGGAGGACAGTGGAGGGGAGTGGAAGGGAATGGAGGTGGTACAGAGTGGGAGGGACCATGGACGGGAAAGGGGTGTTACATGCTTAGGGGACATGGAGGGCAGGAGGGTATGTGGAGGGCATGAGGGAGCAAGTGTAGGAATGATGGGGAGGAAGGGTGAGAGGCCTGGAAGAAGGGAAGGGGGCGGGGTGGAGGGAGCCCCGGCTCCTCGGCTGGCCCACCACTTGCGCTCTGTCCTGGTTGGTTGGGTCCCAGGCACTAACCCCCGTGACAGTCGCCGGAATGTACAAGAGCAGTTCCATGAATTCTCCACTCCCACACCCCACGCCTCCCCCACCCGCACGCCTCCCCACCCCCACGCCTCCCCGCCCCCACGCCTCCCCACCCCCACGCCTCCCCACCCCCACGCCTCCCCACCGCCCTCCATGTGGAAGGAGTACACCGTGTGCCCAGAAAGACGGGCAAACGTCGCTTCCTAGAGAGCAGTCAAGAGACAACCGATGAAATTGCCACGCATTTATTACACAATGTTTCACATTTCCTTGTCAGTTACATGTCAGTTACATGGCATACTTCCTGGTCCAGGCCCGCGCCTTTTCGTTGTACTTGGCCCTATTGGTCACGTACATTCTTGCGATACGCGGCACTAACGGGTCATCTGGGTTGGGGTCGCATAGGAAGGAGGCGATTGACAGCAACAGCTGGGGCACAGTCAGTGCCGGGAACCAGTTGGGCCCTAAGATGTCTAGACAGATTTCTCCTCCTCTGTTGATGTTGGGGTGGAAAATCCGTGTGGTGAAGTACACATGTGGGGCTCTTAAGGGGTAATCCCCTGGGAAATCTATCTTTAGGAAGAAGGTTCCTCCCTCGTACGGGCTGCCTTGGGGCCCCATGATCACCGCCTCCCAGTGGAACATATGTTCCATGTCCACGGGCCCAGCAGAGCACATGGGTGGGGGGTCCTTGGTGATGTCCAGGAACTCCCTGTGCAGGCGCTTTAGAGCCCTGACTCGCACCTCCATGGGAACGGGCATCAGATCGTCCTGATAGGGAAAAGGGGGCAGAAAGGCCACGGGTTAGGGGGAGACCATAGGTTAGGGGGAGACCGTGGGTTAGGGAGGGGCAACGGGTTGGGGGTCCACCGGTTTTGGGGGGCATGGGTTGAGGGATGGCCTACCTGTAAACTGCTGTGTGATGCTTCCTCCTCAGCTGATGGTTCTATCAGCTCTTCTTCCTCCAAGTCTTCTCGGTCTATCCGCGTCTCCTGCTCCGGGTTTTCTGGGTCTATCAGTACCACCAGGTCAGGCTCCTCCTCCGCTGTCAAATCTATCACGTCCTGATCTTCCTCCGTTGTCATATCTACCACCTCCGACTCCTCGTCGGCTGTCAAATCCACCACCTCTGACCCCTCCATCACTACAAACACCCAAAAACTGCCCTCCTCTGCTGCTCTTTCCTGCTGTACACACTGGGTTGCCTGGCAACAGTAGCAGATCCGTTACGTGATGGCATAGGGACCATTCTGATGATGTCACCGACTCATCATTGGTAGAGAGCTGGCCTGATGGGAGGGGCTGGAGGGTGGGAGGAACCATGGGGGAGGCCGGGGGGGGGATGGAGAGTGGGAGAAACCATGGAGGAGAATTGGGGGGTGGAGAGTGAGAGGGGCCATGGAGCTGAATGGGGAGGGGATGGAGGGCCAGAAGAACCATGGAGGGAATTGGGGTGGAGGACAGTGGAGGGGAATGGAAGGGAATGGAGGGAGATAGAAGGGAATGGAGGTGGTACAGAGTGGGAGGGACCATGGAGGAGATTGGGGGGGTGGAGAGTGAAAGGGACCATGGAAGGGAAAGGGGAGTTACAGGGTTAGGGGGCATGGAGGACAAAAGGGCATATGGAGGGCATGAGGGAGCAAGTGTAGGAATGATGGGGAGGAAGGGTGAGAGGCCTAGAAGAAGGGGAGGAAACGGGGTGGAGGGAGCCCCGGCTCCTTGGCTTGCCCACCACTTGCGCTCTGTCCTGGTTGGTTGGGTCCCAGGCACTAACCCGCCGTGACAGTCACCTGAATGTAGAAGAGCAGTTCCATGAATTCCCCACTCCTCCCTCCCCAAGATTCATCTTCCCTTAACATTTTACCCCACTGGCAAAGGCTTTAAGTGAAGGGAGAGAAAAAAATATTCCATGCAAGTAGAACCAAAGGAGAGCAGGCATAGTTCTACTTATATAAGACAAAAGAAAGTTGAGGCCAAAAAAGGTAACAAGAGACAAAGAAGGTATCATATAGTGATGAAGGGGTCAATTAGTCAACAGGATGTAACACTCATAAATAATATATTCACCCAACATCAAATTTGCTAAATTTATTGAACAAACACTAATAGATCTGAGGGCAATAATAGATAACCAACCATGCATTAATAGTAGAGTAATTTAATACCCTACTTTTAACAGTAGATAGATTATCCAGGCAGAAAACTAATAAGGAAACTTTGGACTTGAACTATAATTTCTATCAAATAGGTACAGACATATATGGAACAGAATATCTAGAACATTCTATTCAATAGTAGCAGAACACATATTTTTGTAGAGTTAAAGGGAGCATATTCAGGAAAGATCACATATTAAGCCATAACACTGGTATGATACCATAAATCAATCACAGATATAAAAGTGGAAAAAAATCACAAATATGTGGAAATTAGCATGTTTCTGAATAACCCAAATGGGTCAAAAGTAAAATAATAAAGGAAATTAAAAACAAATCTTGAAAGAAACAAAAATGGAAACACAACATTCCAAACCTATGGTATGATGCAAAAAAACAGTTCTAAAAAGAAAACTTATTGTGGCAAACTCCTACATTAAGAATAAAAAAAAGAGATCAAATAAACAAGTTAACTTGTCACTGCAAGGATCTATACGAATAACAAATGCGCTCAAAGTTAGCAGAAGGAAGAAAATAAAGAGCAGAAATAAATGAAGTCGAGACAAGAAAAATGAGGAAAAAAGTCAACTTAACTAAGCTGTTTTTTGAAGATAAACCATATTCACAAATCTTTCGCTAGCCTAACTATGATAAAAGAGGGCACAAATTTTAAAAATACAATCAGAAACAAAAGGAGACGTTACAACTGCTACTACAGAAATACAAAGAATTACAAGAGGTTGCTGTGAACAATTATATGCCAAAAATTGAATAACTTAGAAGAAATGGATAAATTCCTAGAAACATACAACCTACCACCACTGAACAGAAAATGGCTGAAACAGAAAATGGGAACAGGTCATTAATGAGTAAGGAGATTGAATCCTTCATTGAAAACAACAATAAAACAATGAAAACCAAACACAGAAAAACCCAGATCCAAATGACTTCGCCGGAAAATTTTTACCAAACCTTTAAGGAGAAATCAATACCAATTCTTTTTAAACTCATTCAAGTAGTTTTTAAAAAGCAAAAGCTTCAAACTTTTACAAAGGCAACCTTCCCTTTACGCCAAATTCAAGGAAGGACACTGTAGGAAAAGAAAGCTATAGACAAGAACCCCAATGACAATAGTTGCAAAAATGCCAACAAAATATTAGCAAACCAAACTCAACAACACATGAAAAGGGATCTACACTGTGACCAAATGGGATTAAAACCTGGAATGGAAGGATGGCTCAATACATGAGAATCAATAACTTATATACACCACATGAATAGAATAGAAGGTAAAAATCATATGGTTCAATATATGCAGGAAAAGATTTTGACAAAATACAGTATCCTTTCATAATAAAAACCCTCAACAAATTGGGTATAGAAGAGCTCCCCTCAACATATGCAAACACACAATATTATATTCAATGATGAAAAGATCAGAAATAAGACAGCTCTTACTGTCACCCAACAGCAACTGGGGCTCCGCTGCCTGCCACCACCCTCTAGGCAAAATTCCGGAGGCAAAGGTTTGGTGATAAAGGAAAGGAGTCTTTATTCCAAAGCTACACAATTTTGGAAGAACAGCTTCCCACATGCATCTGTCCCTTAAGCCTCTCAATGAAGGCTAAACTCTTTAACTCTTCGGTTACAGCTTTAATCACCAGACCTGTCAGTTAGGCTAAAAATCTTTAACAGCTGAGTTTTCCTGGCATTTCCCCTGTTTTATTTATCTTATTTCTATAGGATTAGTTTACAAACTAAAACAACCTAAGATACAAAGGCTACACAATTGTGGAAGAACAAAAGACTTCCGCTTCAGAGCCCGTCCCCTCTAGAACCCCAAAGAGTAACCCTGCCACCCCCTGCCAGGCCAGGCCCGATCCTTGGCTGCATCTGGAGTTTCTTCTCCCAACCCAAACACGGTCAACTGGGAAGCACAGGCAGCTGCAGCACCATCACCTGGGCATCCTCGAGGAACCTTCTGGCCCATAATCCCATGCGCTCTGGAGGCACCAGCTTCTCAGCCAACCCCATCCTAGACTATTTGTTCTTGTCTCAGCAACCTCCTCCTTCAGTCCCTCCTACTTCTTCCCAGGGACCTCAGCAGGTCCTTACATATGCTTTTAAAGTAAAACAGCAAAGACAAGAAAGACTTGCTCAAACTATCTTTTAGATATTCAGAGCACTTCTTATTTGAAAATCAATTTTCTATAAACAAGAGGCAGTGGGTTCTGGTCTTAAACAAGCATTCAGTAATTTTGGCCTGGTCTTATAAAATTCTACTTTTGAGTTGCCTGGTTTCATAAATCACCTGAAAAAACTTCTGAAAAGCACATCAAGACCACTGCAGTGAGGTATTACATTACAGCAAACATTTCCTAAACTTTTTTTATCTAAGAGAGAAAAGAAAGCGATGTTATCAACATAATAAAAAAGCTGCATATACTACTTGTGCTAAAGAAATCACATAGTAGACTTTCGATTAAGCACAGTCATGCAGTCCAGGGAAAGGACGGAGTTAAACTCCACAGATAATCATTTTCACCATGAGTTTCAAACATCGAAGCCATAGTACCCAATTTTTATTTCACTACCCCATGGAAGGCTGCAAGTCGTTTATGAATGCACTGTGTCCTTGATGTTTCTATAACCCACAAACAATGTTTGAGATTGTCATTGATCTCTGAAAATTGATAAATGAATTGATCAAATGCCTATTATACCTCAACACAAATAATGAATGAAAATACTGTTTTATTTCACTTACAGCTAACACCCAATGTTATTGTATCTTAGTCTTAGGTGTATACAATTATGTAACCTGCAAAGTGATCTCTCCTAACTTCCAGCGCCCACCGATAGTTATGATGATATTATTGACTGCATTTTCACCCAATCCCCTAATGCCCATCCCCTCTGCAACTGTCAGTTTGGAAAGACTATTTTTAATTTTTATGTTATTATGATATATATTATATCACTACCTTAAAATTTGGTAATTACTTCTTGAACATTACTTTCAGCTTTTGAAAACTTTCAATTGGTTCTCTTCTCTTTTGAAATCATAGTTTATTGATGATGTTGTTACAGTTGTCCCAATTTGTCCCTTGGCCCCCTTCCACCCAGCCCACCCCCATTCCCTCTCACTTCTATGTAAATGACCCTCAAATTCATGTCTTCAGTCCTATTATCTTTCTAGAACAGGAGACACTAAAATTTTAACATTTGCAAAACTGGACTCATTTTTTTTGCTCAAAGCAGTTTATTTTCCTGACATTTAATTTATTTCAACAGTCCTATTCAGCCTTGAAATCTCTATATCATTTTTGATTCCTCCCTCTCTCCTATTCCCTATGCTCATCCAGTTGCTGAATTATATTAATTTATTTTTTTATGAGATCCATTTTATTCATTCTTTTCTGTTTCCTCTGTTACTGCTTACGTTCAGGCTTGATGAATTCAAGCTTGTGCTTCTATAAGGCCTATTTATCTGGTCATCATCTCCTTATCCTTCTCACATTCAAATTGCCTACTGTTCTATCAGAAATTTCTTCTTTCAACACAGTTTTATGTATTTTATTTTCCTACTTTAAAATATCTATTGCTTCTCCCCAGCTATCACATTAACTTGAACCATGAAACTTGGCACCAAAGATCCTCATCATTTTATTTCAAATTGTCTTTATTAGGCTTTTATTTGTCTAATCTGCCAGACCATCTACAAATGATCGCTACGCAGCCCTTCCGGGATGCTTACCGATGCATGCTTTTGCTTCATTCATGATTATCTATAGGGAACCGGCCCACGTGGCAATGGCGAATGTAGCTCAGCCCTGGTTCGGAAAACCAGCAGGCGTGAGGCAGCACACAGGAGCCAGGCCTGCAGGTCGGCCTTTCTCGTGGGAATCAGGCCTGCATTGTATCTGTACTGCTTAAAAGCTTGCTTTTGCTAAAAACAACTTCCTCACTCTGAGCTGAAAAACAGCAGATGTTTAATGTATAACTTTAAAGTAACTTCTCAAGGTCTATTCTGAACTATTTTAAGGACAGGATGTGGCCAGATCTCCCATCCTTATCGTTTCCTTGCATGCACAACATTCTTTTCTTTATTATCTGTAAGCAACGACCATGTAAAGCCACCTGAGCAAAGAGATTGGTAACTTTGTTTGATGCGACCCTCCCAGAAAGGAAGAAAAGCCTGTCCAGGCAAAGGTCATGGTGCTCTCACTGAATCAGAGAGTGGCCACTCTGTCCCTTTTCTCCACCGGTGATTTTGTTCGTCGCATCCACAACGCCGCGACAATTATGTTACTCCATCTTTCTGGAATGCCATTTATATCCACCCGGAATTCCAAAGTTTAGTATTCCCCCACTCCCTCTCACTACTTCTTTAATGAAACCTCTTTTGATCCTTCTAAGTAGATGTGATTCTTTATTCATTTTGTACCTACTTTAATGCACACGTCACATACTGATTTTTACTTTAGGTATGTTTCACTTATTTTCCTTCCATCCTCAGCTGCACTCCCAAGTTCATCCCAGCTAATGTGTAAACAATTTAAGAGCATAGATGATCTTTCTTATGTTCGTATTCCCTGTAGTGTTTAAAAGATTGCTTACACACAGAAAGTACTCAGTAAAACCATTCAGTTGAATCAAAATTTCAAATAAGTCAGAATTCCTAATGTATGTGGTAGAGGTATAAACCATCTGTTAGTGCACATGAAGGGAGAGGAGGTCTACTAGATTCTTCAGTAGAGCAAGTGTGACAATAAACATAGCTACACCATGGGCTGTCCCCAAATACATTTCAGATGACACAAAAAATGCGTCATAGATCTTCACTGCACATAAGCGACTGGCTGTGAAATAATGGATGATCAGGAAACTAAAACAGCCTGTGTAGCTCTGGAGGGCAGCAAACGTCCTTATTTCCTTCACCATTGCATCCTCTAAGATGGTGGACAACTCGATACAACCCAGAAATTCCACTGGAGCATTAATTCAGAGACATGACAACTCACTTCACAGAAAAGCTTGTATGTGAATGTTCATAGCAGCTTTGTTTGTAAAAGCCATACATTTCGGTCGACTAGATGTCCCTCAACTGGTGAATGGTTAAAAAGATGTGGTGCACACATACAATGAAATACTACATATGCAATTACAATAAACTATTGATACATACAAATACTACTCAGCAACTTAAACAAATAAACATATTGATTCAACTTAGTTGAATCTCCTTGAAGTTACATAGAGTGAAAAAAATGAATCCCAAAATGTTACCTACTTCCTTTACCCTGCCTCCTGCACTGAAACCCTGGAAATGTCCACTTTTCCTCTATTTCTAAAGACTTTCATTTCAAAAATTGCATATAAATGGAATCAAATTGTAGGAAGTTTGACTATGGTGGTACATTCACAAATTTTCAGTTGTGATAAAATGTCATAGAACTAAGTATAAACATGCACACAGACGCTCACAAATGAATGCGAGTACACCTAGTGAAATCTGAATAAGATCAGCTGGTTCTATTGTCAATATTCTCACTGTGCTACTGTATATCTTTGCAAATGTTACTACTGTACAAATCAGGTGGAAGAGCGTATTTCTGTATTACTTCTTATAACTGCATGTGGATCTGTAATTATCTCAATAAAATGACCTTTCTTTTTAGAGGAAAATAAATCTTAATTTCTTGTTTTAGTGTTAACAGTAGGAGATGAAAAGAATTATACAGCAGGAAAACAAACCACCCAGGGACATATTGAACACTGTATTGTGTCCTCTCGCAACACAGAGTGCTGCTAATATGCTCATGACCTTACCCAGTGTCAGAAGAATTATTCCTGGTGGTCCCATAGAAACCTTGTTAAACATAATATAATGCTTCGTGCTACAATATGCTTAGAGTAATACCTAAGGGACCTTAAAAGTAAAATAAAATATTACCAGAGTGCTGTAGATATTATTTACCATACTAAATATTCCCCTGGGAAAAAAATACTTAATTTCCAAACAAATTACATAGACATGAACTTAGCAGTCTTCTCATAAATTTTAAATGGTTATTATATTTACAGTAATTTTAAAAATATTTTATTTTAATGCAAATAAATTTTCATATCTAAATATATATATATATAAACTTCAAGAATCATCAGTACCACATTCATTATTTGCATTGCCAAGAAAAATTTGATCTATAAAACATGCACCAATTATTTTACACATATATTATAATTTTTAACTCATTTTATTTCCATATATCTCTACTCTAGATTTGTGCTCGTTAATTGTGCTCTTTTTCTTGAATATCTATGAATCAAGTGTGTAGATCTGAAGGGAGAAATGGTTTCATAAAAACAGCTATCCAAGAGATGAATGTTAAGACACTTAAAATTTTAAATTAGGAGTTACAATAAGGAGTATCTCAAAATTATGCTTGAGGGACAGGCACTCAACCAAACCACAACCAGGTTCCTAACCCATGGTAGGGTCATGCAATAGTAAAGCATAAGTGATTTTCAATTGTATCTCTAACATTTTATTTCTTAAAAAGTAGTTCAGAAGCAGATATATTAAATATAGTCAGTAGATAATTGGGGTGCTAATCTCCTTCTTTGTTTTCTCTGCATTTTGGAAATATCTCATAAGTAAACGTAACAGTAATAATGTAAAAATTCTAGATATTTTATGCTTATAAAACATGCTTATCTATATTTTCTGCAACTTGATTTTGTACTGATGAATATAAACTTTTATAGTTGCAGAGTGGCCAATTACATGCAGGTACTATAATGTAGTCATCAACACCGATAAACATTTTAATTGCTTCCAATATTTTATTAAAATGTGGTCTCTAAATATTGTTCACATTTGTGCAAATGCTTGCTCGAAAAAATTTGGAGACATGGATTTTATAATTTATGGTTTTGTGTAATTTACATTTTAATTAATATTTCCATTGGCCCTCTGCATATTCTCCACAAATTTATTGTTGTCACAACATTATATGAATATGTTCTCATGAACACTCTCCATTTTTTATATATGAAATCATTGAAAATGTGATGAGAAGAACATTTTAAGTTGCATCTCTTTGATTAGCAAACTTGAAGTTTCTTTTCCTATTTTATGAGCATTTTGCAATTCTTTTGTTCATTCTTCTTGTGTTCATTTATTTTTATGAGGTTTTCATTTTTTATTGGTTTACACATTCTTGTATATTATAGGTACTGTTCTTTCGTAGTTGTACTTCCCAGTTTGCTACTTGTTTTCTAAATTTGTTTATAGTGTCTCTTGTCACATAGGCTTTTTAAATGCATTTAAACCTGCCTGAGTTATTTTACATTTTAAATCTTTGATTTATGTATATATTCTCTTATATTTTCTTTTGATACTTAAAATTTATCATTCTTTTGGTTTACATTTAAATCTTTCTACCATCTGGAATCTATTTCTGGAAATAGTGATGTGAGCTAAATGTCTAACTATATTCTTTTCCCAAATGGCTAATTATTCAAACACAATTTATTGAATAATTCATCCTTTCTTTCCAATTACTTGAAACACTACCTTTTTAATACAGATTGGACTTTCTAACATACAGTGTGGACAAGCTACATGCAAACATTTCTAAATAGTTTCCTGATCAACATTACATGGGTTAACGTTTATTTTTTAAAATATTTTATTTCTTTATTTTTAGAGAGAGAGAAGGAAGGAAGCGAGGGACAGAAACATTGATGTGAGACAGAAACATAGATCAGTTGTCTCTCTCGTGTGACCTGACAGGGGGACTAAACATACAACCCAGGCAGGTGCCCTGACCAAGAATGGAACCAGCGACCTTTCACTTTGCAGGACAATGCCCAACCAACTGAGCCACACCAGTCAGGGCAATTAATGTTTCATATTAGTTTTTGGTACCAAAAACAGAGCTTTGCACTTCATAGGGTCAGATTATATCAAGTAAAGTAGAAACATCTATTCATAAATGAGACAAAGTTACTGCCAACTTTTTTTTCTAAATTTGTCATGTTTGATTATCAGTGTTACTCCAAACTGATAAATGAGTTCAGGTGGTTTCCTTCTCTATCTATGCTATACAATGGTTTAAAAAACATGAATTATTTATTACTTAAAAGTTAATTGAACACTTGGCAATTATTTAGAGAACAGCAATTTTCTTTGTGACTAAAATATTATTAAATAGATGATTGCTATTTGAAGTGTGCCATAAATATTTGAAGACAATGTACGCTTTCTGTTTAAAAATACTACATAGATAGATGATAGGTGTGGCTAGATGTGTGATGGATGGATGGGGTGGATGGGCGAGTGTATTGGGACATTCTCTGAAACGAAAGATTTGTCTATTGAGGTATGAACAACCTTAAACTACAGCAGATGTGAGGTTACAGTTATTTTCAACATCCCCAGTTCAAATCCTTAGCTGTGTCTTCCTTGTCACTGCAAATAATTTTGCTTTGCTTTAACACCTCAGGCATGGTGAATATTTTTCCCAATTTCACATGAAAATAAAGACATAGATGAGAAAATAATATGTAGATATACAGATAAACACACACCTAGACAACTCTTTAAGCTTTTGTCACCTAACAAATCCACAGTAGATTAAAATGGTTCAAAGATTTGTTTCCTTAGTGTTTGTGATTGTCTAGTAAATAGCCTAGAGAATGATGGCAGTAGCAGGTGATGAATGTCTGCCCCTTAAGCCATAGTGACAAAACTGCACAATCAACTAGCAAAGAACTGGGAGCGTGGCTCCAGGGTCCTCTATCCTGTTAGCTCCTGACTCCTTGTCCTTTAGGACAAATGATGCTTCTGAGAAATGACATTGGAACTGCTTGAGATGATTTTAAACCAATAGCTGGAAAGAAGGGAGTATCCATTTTCAAAGTTGGATTGTAAAAAAAAAAAAGACCTCTAAATGAAAAGTAATCTAGGAGCTCTGGGAGTTGCTGTGGAATGGGAATAAATTTTGACGTATGTACGATGACTGAGTTTTCCAGACTTGCTGCGCACCACAGTGCACATAGTTAGCACTGGACACCTAAATATTTGTTGCGTGTACGTCTCATATTAAGTGTTTTTATCAAACAACAGCAACAAAACAATAAACCTACAAAACTATAAATTCTTCAAAAATTCATAAGGTCTTTCCCAGATGTATGAGAAATATATGATAATGCAAAAGTTAATTCTAGAATCTAAGGATATAATAAATAAAGTTGCACATTTTCATGTATGATTTTTGTACTTTTTAAACTAAATGGTCATTTGTTTTGTGTAACAGTTTGCATTTTTTTCCAGCGAAAGGGATTAAATATGTTTACAGTCCCTAATTTGCTTTTCACATCTCTGGAAATAATGTCATGTCTCCTTTGAAGCTTTTTCTTTACTGTTTGCACATGTGATGAAACAGCCACCTGCGAAAGTCTTCACAGACCGACTGTGACATGGAAGGATCATTAACAGTGAGGTTCCTGAAGCCTCTCAAACACTTTCTACGGATGCATGTTCTATGCTCTTTTGGATATAGATATTGACTTGTAGTGACTTAATGGATTCTTCCTCTTTTCTTTCAAGACCCTGTAATATCTTGCTCCTTCTGGTGTCTTAGAGACATGCTCCGCTGTTCTGGAGGAGGCTTGAAATCTGCCCTTCCTCCCACTTGTTCAGAACAGTGCCAGTCACAGGAAGACACTGTTATTTTTTTGTGGCCTCCACAAAACTCGGTTGGTTCCATCCGGGCTCTGGGTGAAGTGAAACAGAAAGGCCAGCACGCTGGAGACAATGCACATAAAGGCCCAGATGTCTGAGGCATGTTCTCTTCCCTTCCCGTGGAAGAGGTGGGGCCGAGGTGATCTCTCCATGCGGAGCTGGGCTGCCTGTCACGTTTCAGTGGGGCTACCCTTGGAATTATGCTCCTCTGGGGTGCTGCAACTTGCTGTTTTCTAGACCTCTTGCAAAGCTACTTTGTTCCACATCTTACTCTCTACTTGGTGTTTCTGTGGGAAAACCAAGGCCTGGACTTCTGTTTCTCTATCTCACAGATGTTACTCCCTTGTTGGTTTCATTGATGATTTATATTCCAGTTTTCCTAAAATAAGTGAATTGATATCCAAACTTAAGAAAGAGGATCTAAAAGTATTTAGAAGTTCTGTTTAGGTTGATGGAGCTTTTTTTTACTCAATTCTGATTTGGCCATTACGTTGGTGGATGCTCAAGTGCTGAGACTCAGAAAATTTCATTCTATGATAGTTCAATTTCTTTTGATAAAAAAAAAAAAAAAACAACTTCTTGTATCTGGAAGATAGACTTATATCTGGAAGGTAACACTTCTTTTGTAGGGGAGAGGGAGAAAATTGACTCTTTTGAATTCAGTCTTTCAGTCAATTCCTTGTTTTCATCCCAATGTTTCTCTCTAAAAATCTCTTAAGCAGGAGACAAGGTGAAAATAGACACCACAGACTTCCAAAGTGTCTGGAGTGGAAGCCCGTCAACCAGACAGAGAAATGGCATGTCTTTCCAATACCTCCTTCAACTCTAAAAGTGAGCATGCATATTCTAAGTTATTTTCCTAATTCAAATGGCATGTTAAAATTTGTGTTACTTTACAGGATTGATTATGAAAGCAGAGGTTGTTTACCAATTTGGGAGAAAGGATGAAAAGAGAGACAGAGAATCTCACAGAAATACAATTCCTGTCTTGGGTGGAATGGTATAAACACATCCTGTAAGATACGCTAGTGCACCTTTGAAAGGATGGCAGAACCATTTTGTGTAAATGTAGATGAGTGAATTATAATTATAATAGCACTAGCTGCCATCATTGGTTTTCAGGCACCATATTTGCATAGTACAAATAAATTAATCTCCACAGTAACCCTCTATTTTACTCTCGCTTAAGACATTTTTAATCCCAAAGGATACTTTTGTCTTCAGTACACTGAGATTCAACTAATTTTGCAACTAAAACATATTATGCAATTAACCAGTAACAGCAAAAACTCCATTAAGATACATTAACACATCCATTCTGCAGGCAGAAGGCCTGGGGCAAAATAAAAGCTAGGAATTAAACAAGTAGGTTATCTCTATCCCCTTTTCCTAGAGCAGCTGTTATACAAGCCTCACACTTAATCCTAAGGGCAACAGACTAAATTACGTCATTGTTGTTTAACGGATAGCCTCTTCAGAAGTCTACACATTATTCATTTCTTTGATAGTCATGTAAACTCCCCAAGAATTAATAAACATTACTTAATATAGAAAGTTATCACATTATCCTGGCAACTTTGATTGAAGTTTGGCTTTGGAATCAGACTCTTTGAGGTGCATCCTAAAACAATAACCTTTTAATGTCAAAATAACTGACTTTCTAGTCTGTACTTAATGCAAATTTTCCAGTTTATAAGGCTTTCTTTTCATTTTAATTCAGAAAGAATGCACTGTTAAATGTTTCATGTAAGAACCTGACTGGTACCTTGTGAAATATAACTTAATGTGAAGAGTGATATCTTTTGTTACATTTTGAATAGAATATTCAAAATATTCAATTTGAGTACAATTTGTATAATAGGTTCTTTGAATAATTCAGATGTATTCATTTGTTCTTGATTAGTGAATCAAGACCTGAGAAAGAATATATTTTATGACATGTGGCATTAATAATTTATTACTTCACTCACAAATCTTTCTTTCAGAAGAGTAGCAGGAAACTTTCAGGGTAAGTAATTCTAAAAATCATCGCTATACTAAAGCCAGGTAGCCACAGCATGTTATGTGTGATAGGTCATTTTTTACTTTTTTTTTCTATTTTGCCATTTTGCTTTTTACTCCAGTGGCAGGTTATTTTTGCTCACTTATCCCAGGTGCACCAAGAATTTACGAGCTGAAGCCCCTTTGTTAGCTCACCCTGGCTGTTATCTCTATCCCAGGTGCACTAAGTGTTTATCAGCTGACGCCCCCTCTAAATTAGAAAGTGTCTATGTGTAGTTTCTCCCGCCCACTGCTATTATTGGGCAGCTCCAAGGACATGAGTCTAGTTTTTTGCCTTTAAAAACCTTTTAGTCTGTAAGGCGGCGTGGTTCTCCCATCTTCTGCCTCTGAAGGTGGGAAAACCCGTCCCTGGCCAGGTAAATAAACGCCACAAATTTGTTTCTAAATTGCCTCGTGTCCTCTTTGCTTGTGAATGCTCCATAACATTATGAAGAGCAATCTTGATGGAATTTATAAAAGAAGTTTTTCTATGAACTTTCTGCCCTGGTGACCCATCATCCTTGCTCAGTCTGGACCCTGGAAGCAGACAGCAGAAGAGGTTTGAATCTCAGCACCACAGTCTACTAGCTACGGAAGCTTAGGTGGCAGAGGAGTAAGTGGAAGCTACACTAACCCCCTCCCAGGACCAGTCTGGACTTACAACTTAATTGTGGAGAAATCATCTGGAATAACCAACTGAGCACTAGCTGGAGAGAAGCCTTATAACCACAGACAGACAGAAAAAAACAAAAAAACAATTAACCACAACAAGACTGGTAGGGGGCATGGAGGTGGCATGTGCCCAAAGGTGACAGCTGAAGGTCCAGAGAAATATTTCAGCATCCAGGGGGTTCCCCCTGTGATGTATGCGGTCTAAACCTCAAGCTGGGCTCCCCAGCCAACAGCACCTGAGCTGGACAGTAACCCAGATAACATCCAGCTGTGAAAAGCAGTGGGGTTTCTGTCTGCCAGGGAGAGCCAGCTGGAGACTCAGAGTGCCTCTTAAAAGGCCAAGGCACAAAATTTTGTTTGCAGCCACTTACCCAGGGCTCCAGCAGGAGGAGAAAAGAGTAGACTAGAGACACATGAGGAGAGTCTGGGGTTGGTGGCTCTGGGAAGAAAACTGAAGGAACAGCCGCCAGGATCCCCATGCTGAATCGTTCCCCACACTGCAGGGGCCCTATTCTCAGGCAGAGCACTTCTTTCCAAGTGGCTTCAGTCTAAGGGGAAGCAATAGCCCTGCCCACGGACATTCCTCTGCTCCACCCTGTGGATCTTAAGCCAAGCTCCTGATTACAGCTACATCACTTTAACAACCGATGTGTTTAACAGCTGATGAGTGTAACAATGAAGGTGGAAAATACAAAAAGCTGCCAAAACGGGAAGACAAAGAAACAAACCCCAAATGAACAAACAAGAGAATACTCCAGAAGAAGAACTAGATGAAAAGGGAGCAAGCAATTTATCCCATAGATATTTAGTCCCCATTTCTCCCCCATCCGAAACAAAATAAATGTACAAGCAGAACAGAAACAGACTCATAGATACAGAGAGCTTTCTGATTGAAACCGAACACATACATTTGTCTTCTTGCTCTCTTGAGCTAATGTTGCTATGGGATTCGTGAGTCTCTGGAAAGGTTCTACCTATTCTCCAGTGAAAATATTGGAAATCTAAGGTCTAGATAGCTGGAAAGGGTCTTAAAAGGAAAAGCAACAGAATATTTTAATACATGAGAGCTTCTCTTAAAAATACATGAGCTCATGCCAAATCTGTAACAAATATATTTCCTTTGAAAGTCAATAATGAATGGTAATAAATGAACCAATTTCTTTTTTATTGTTTTGAAGATTTTATTTTTAGAGAGAGGGGAGGTGGGGGAATAAAGAGAGGGAAAGAAACATCAATGTGTGAAAGACACATCTACTGGTTGCTTCTCACACGCCCCCAACTGGGGACCTGGCCCACAACCCAGGCAGGTGCCCTGACTTGTGAATTGAACCAGCAACCCTTTGGTTCGCAGGCTGGCGTTCAATCCACTGAGCCACACCAGCCAGGGCTGAACCAATTGATTTTTAGACTAACACATTTTTTATAATGAGAAGTGTCAAACCTATAGAAAAAGTAAAGAGAATTTTATAATAAAGCCACATGGTCTCGTTACCAAATCTGTATGTCCTTTTTGAAGAAGTGTCTGTTCAGGCTCTTTGCCCATTTTTTAAATTGGATTGTTTGTCTTTTTGGAGTTGAATTTTCTTAGAAGCTATTTTTACTACACCATCAACAACTTATTTTATAAATCAGTGTGACGACTTCTGGCAACAAGATCAGCAATTTCAATTATGTTTTTAATCAAGCTAAATATTAGGCCATGAATTTTTGTACTTACTGAATGAAATGTTAGAGATTTTTCAACATTCTTTTCCAGTGCAGCACGTTTCCCTATTCACAGAGTTTATACTCATTGCGTTCACCTTTGCAGGTTCTTGCTCATGTTATTATGATAATGTCTGCATTTGATTCACACATGGCTGGAGTCAGGATGGAAAAGAACACAAATTAACTCACACATATATTATACTTCTCAAATGCCTATATCTCTTTTTGCCGGAGGTTAATTTTCTGCTTGATTTAAATTTTGGTTTTGTCTTCCTTCATCAGCAAACCCTTGGTGATAATGAGTAAGTCAATATCACAATAATAGAAAGGGGGGTAAAAAAAGAAGGAACACATAAGGCACCAGGTTAGGTGTTCTGTGACTGTTAATCAAACTGCAGGACTAATAAAAGTGCAAAATGCAACTGACTATTAACTAATCCCGTGCAGCTGGAGAGCATTCAGTGAGCTGGGGTTCTCCGCAGTAGCCAGAGTGAAAGTGAAGCTGAGAGTGTAGCGATTTTGTTCCACTAGTATTACCGCCATTCTCCAGAAACTTATTTTACTTGGACCCTAAAGGTCTACAGTTGTGAGTACTTGAAACACATGAGTTTGTTGTTGTATTATTATTCATTTATTAATGTATTGTTTTCCATACAAACAACTGTGAGCCTACTTTCTCCCACCCTGTAAAAAAAAAATCTGTTTGTCTTGAAAGATGCAAAATAAATTTTCTAAAACACTACATTATTATTAACCAATGTTACAAAGTGAGAGAAGCGATGTCCATTCAAAGAATTAGTGAAGGTCCTAACGGAGGAAACCAGAAAAGGAAGGTAACTCATGGACATATACCACCAACAAGGTGCATTTTACGCTCTATGATTTAAGAACCAATTTAAAATGAAATAAAAACCGTTGACTTTTGAATGAACAAACACGACAACAAAAGTGCCTCTTTATTTTTATAACTTTATTAATACCTATATTAATGAATATAAGAAAACATGCAATACAGAACCTGAAATAGAACAACCCATACTCATTTGCCACTGGACTACATACCGCCCCCTGGGCCACACGATAGCCAACCAGCTCCCTCCCAAAGCACGACCAAGGCTGCTTTGGGCCACTGTTCATTTCACACGCTGTATGACGTCACAGAGGAGGGATCTTCTCCAAATACAAACTTAAATCTATATTTCATAAAATCCCAAGTATTTTAAGCAGAGATAGCATAAATTTCACACATTTTGTTTCTAAAAATATCACATACAATCACTAAACAATTGCCTTCCTTTTTTTTCCATTTGTGCACACACATGTTTCAGAGTAGCCTTTCCATGACTACTGCTGTTGTCAACTTGCACTGCTTTTAAGTCACATTTACTGAAAGCGCATGGATTGTTAGTGTACAAAAGCTACTATGAATGTTTTAAAGTCTCTGCCTAAAATTGCTCTGGTGTGGTAATTGGCACGTAATGTCACAAGGTTTTGTCCGAACACAGTTCAGCTTCTCTTGCTCTCATGTTTCCAGGGCAATTGGACCCCTTGGAAACAGCCCAAATAGTGCCTAGTGATTGTGATAAAAACTTTATCTAAACATAATTATGAATTTGGCTTGAAACAAATATGAAAGAAGAAGGACAAGAAAATATAAGTCAAAAGAGCGAAAAGAAAGCCTAAACAACTAGATATTCATAAATGTGTGTTAGGAGATATATGAACATCTGGTCTTAATAAAAACAACAAAAAACTTGTTGAAAAATACATGTGGGTCAAACTGACTTAATTTTTTCATGACTGATGAAGATTTCTTTTTAGCATGTGACATGATGACATGATAAGGACTGCACAATTTGTTTTTAGTCGACTTTTGTCCATTTTCACGGAAGTGTGTGACAAATAGTTTGGGAAGGCAAAGGCTCTTCATAACTGTCACCAATACACAGTAGCACTCATCAATAACAGCCATGTTTGCTAACCAAATTTACATTACCAGAAATAAAATGCTCCATAACTAAATTAGGCTACACAAACTGTACTCTCTAAATTTATTACATTGTTTGTATCACATTATGTAACTTTGTTTTAATACACCCACACAGTATTATCTTAAACTTGAAGATAAAATTCAAGGAAACAATGTGTATGCACTTAGCATAGAAGATGCAAGGTGTTTGAATACATACTTATAAATGTGATAATATTAACGCTATAGCAAGTAAATGATCAATCACATGTAACTGAACATGGCCACAAAAATTGAGTAACCAGTCTCACTGAACATATGATCACACTTGTCATTCAATCTGAAGTTTGCATTTCAAACTACGTCAAATCTTTCTTTTTTTCAAGGGAATTGTTTTTGATTGGTGGTAAAACAAGACTTTTCCTAGTTCTGGGACTAAAGTTTTTGTACATCAGAAGAACCACCTGTGAGCTTGGTCAATCTATAGCTTGGCCAATCTGTAGCTCTGTCTATCCACACAAGGAAAGAATTGGCAGTGCGATGAGAAAGATCTCATCAGATCTGAAGCCTTGGAAGTCACAGGTCGCCAAGGCCAGACCTAGTGGAAGCTTGGAAAGAGAATGCATAGGGGAGACGGACTGGGCTCACGCCCCTTGCCTCTTTGGCTACTTCTAGCCTGCTTCCAGTCAAAGCCTCTCTGGTACAAGCCAGAGGGTGCCCAGTCTTTTAATGTTCTGAACACAGTCTAAATCTGACTGTATAGTCAGAGTTAGAAAGGGCAATAAAAGCATATTTGTTCATTCCTATATCTCTAGGAAAGGTATCAAAGCTTTACCAATTTTTAGACATGAGCATTTAAGAGCACATTTTTAACTCAATAAACCACACTACTAGACAAAGATTCCCAAATATCTAACTTTGGTTCCTATTCTGATTTTTATTAACATAGCAACCAGGCATATTCTTAACATATTCTTTAATGATTTTTTCCAGTTTTTCCTTTTTGTCTCTTTTATGTATTTAGTTCTGTGTGTGTAGATCTCAACGAAAATGTGGAGAGAAAAAAATGTGAAAATAACTAAAATACAAGAAAAAAATTCTCACACATTATCTTTGTAAATTTTCAAAGGAAAAAAAAAAAAAAAGAAAACAGCCTACAGTCTACTGGAAGCTCTGATTTTGTCATTCTGGGTTTCTTTATCTTCCCCAGGTTTAACATCTTCATTAGCAATAACATCAACAATAATATCAACACCCATGGTCATACTTCAATAAACTTGCCAACATCCTCAGTCCTTCAGGATTCACATGCACCTGGACTACCAGTATGCTCCAGATCCCTTCTAAGATGAGCAAACACAAAGGAGAAAAAAATATTAATAATACTCATTAAGTTGAAATTTCAGTAATTAAATTCTTGTAGTTGGAGGTTAAGAAGTTATTCTACACACCAAACCAAATATGATTTAAAGAGCTTCACAACGGGAACAATATATCCTCAAACGCTACGTACTCTGCTGGGCACGAGAAGAGAAGCTTTCTCAACATTCAGCGGAAACCTTCACCAATGAAAGTATACATTAACCACAGTTTATATTACAACATTTACACAAAGTTGGATCATAAATTACATATCTTCAAGTTACACATTACAAAGTCTACATCTAATTTAATGAACAAGAGATATTCACTGCCCCCCACCCCCAATTAATACATCAATTGTCTCTTGGTTTAGTGTAATACTGAAACAAGACACTTTCTGGGTTTCACTGTGGAGAAAACTTAAGTCGGTGCTGTTTGTGCCAGTCGGTGAAATGCGCACACAGAAGGGACCGAAAAGGAAATAAAGAACAGGCAAGCGAAGGAAACGAATGTTCCCTACGAATACTGTTGTATTCTTCGCTTAGAACATATTTTGTTTTCATGTATGAGATTTTGTTGGTGTTGTTTTTAGTCATTGTTGTTATCGGGGTATTTCTTGTGTACCCCAAGAAGCAGTCATAGACCTTATTTCTCCCTCTGCACATCTCCTTAAAATTCTGTCCTGTAACACCTTGATGTGGATTTAGAATTATATTTCTTGAAAAGTCCTTCCTGATTCTCATCTTGTTATCAGTGGTTTTCTTCAGTAAGTTGAGCTAGAATGACAAAAATCCCTTAGTCGTATAGGTTTATTATGTGGTTTTATCTACAGTTATATTAATTTATTTATTCTGGTTACTGCAGCCTATTCAGCTGTCATATCAATGTTTAAAACATCCTGCTATTCTTTAGAAAGTAGCAGTTTCCAGTCATCACTCTAAATGAATCACACATCAAATGCATCCACTTTTCTTGTGATTTCTAGGCTGTTCTATACAAATTCCAGAAGGTAAAGACCTAATTGATAGTGGAATATAGGCTTAAATTGCAGATACACTTTAATTTCTGATGCACTTTACACTAACTTACAAAAATAAATTTCTATAGAAAGAGGCCCATTTTAGCAAGCAATTGCCTCATTTGGGCACAGTTATTGCACTTCAGTGTCTCGAACTCTACTAAAGAGTAGAGAATAGGCTATAGACATGTCTGTACAGTGTATAGATATATGTTTTACTGAAAAGGTATATACAAATGTTATCAACAATATATTCTTCAAATAAAGGTAGGAAACATAAAAAGAGAGAAAATATAAGAGTTATTTACACGCTGTCCTGTGCATTTTTGTACAAACACGAAAAACAAAAGACGAGAGCCCGACGAGTATCAAACAGAAGGACACACAGAAATGCTACCCTACGTCTACCTTCTAGCGTTATCTGAACAAAACGAGATAAACTAAAGGTACTCTTGGAAAATCCGATATTTGCTAGTTTTCCATTTGTTACCTCCTAGGTCTACAAAAATCAGAATGGAAAAAAATCAGTAATATTGCACATTTTGTTAAAAATAAAAGGCAAGTTACAGTGCATCAGAAATACTGTACAGTACATATAAATATCTAACGTGGTAAGCCTTTCTGTACAAAGGGGGACGAATTTTTTAAAATCCTTTTCTTTTTAAATACACATTCTGAATTAAACGAGTTGTGAATTTATTTTGATCTTTTGACTAAGGGTCTAGCTCTAGAGTTTGTTCCGGTATCTGCTTCTATTTACATAACTATTTACAAAGCTAACAATTTGGAATAGTTGTTGCAATTGGATCCTAACTTTGGATTATGTACATCCTGTTGACACATAGGAGCTACCGTTGTAGCTTTATAAGGGGTGCTCCTCCATGATGGGAGAATCCCCCCGAGCAGATCGGGCCTGTTGGCCTGGAGTGAAGGTTTTCAAGGGAATGACTTTCATCGAGTCGTCACTGGGATGAAGTCTCTCAGACATGGTGTAAAACTGAGATCTTGCACCGGCTTGCGCTCCCTGCTCAAGAGCCAGCAGCCCTTCGGGTCCAGCCTGCGCCAGGGGAGGGCTGAAGCGGAGAGCCGAGGCCTGGGCTGGCGGGGGGCTGTGACACAGGGCGATGGCCTGGGTCGCCGGCGGGCTATGGCAGAGAGCGACGGTCTGTGTCACCGGAGGGCTGCGGCGGCGAGCGGAGGCGGGCGTGTGCGGGGGGCTGGCGCGGGTCAGGGACGCGGGCATCCAGCAGGCGTCGGAGTGGCCCAGGATGAGGCATTCCTGCGTGCAGTTGTCGGAGGCCTCTTCCAGGGTGGGCTGCACAGTGATCTCTGCAGCTGGGGGCGGGGGGGGGGCGAGAGAGAAAATACGCATGTCAGGGCCCACGTTTATTGGCTGGCGATCGGCAGCTTCACCCCAACGGCGCTCCCGCGCATGCACCACGTCTCATGCAGTTTCCTGCAGGAACATCAAATCACACAGGTGACGCAGCCCTCCCACGGCCCAGACCGGGTGGCCCGCGGCTTCTGGCTTTCCTCAATATGTTAGCAATGGATCCTTGATGTGTCAAAAATCATTCCCAGAGGAACGGAAGCACCCCAGAGTGGGTAGATAGAGTCTCATGTTCATATTTAGGATATTTTGGCTCAGTCTCCCAAAGGTACATGTATGTAATTGTGTTTGTGACTATAAATGGAAACTGTGGTCATTGATCTACACATCACGGTCCGTTGATATGTGGCTGCAAACTAACACAAACTAAGGACATAAGTAAAATGAAGGGGAAAACCAGCCATCAAAACGTATGATGAACTAAACAATTATAACTCACCATTTGATTAAGAATCTAATTAATTAATCTGAGAATATATCTAATAATAATTAACTTGAAAACATAGTTTATTGAACTTTAAAATGCGTTTTTATTTCAAAAATGAAATGTAGCTACAATTATCTCAAATATAATTGATTTTTGCATTTTATTTTCTGAAATAATGACAAACCAGTTTAAGGGCATAATAAACCACAGACATAAAATGCTTAGTGTTAAACTGTAATACTTTCTAAAGCTTTGTAATAAGGTATCTCAGAAGTTTTCAAATGCCAATAGGTATCAAATCTCAATAAGCACACCGTACAAAGACTGGCTAAATAAAAAATAGAGTTCCTATGTCAACATAAAATATAACTTCACAACAAGGAATGTTATTAGCTATATTGAAGGATGTAGCATAATAAAGACATCAATTCCCTGAAAAGACAAATTAAAAATATCAATTCATGATCCTATGAATCTTCAAAAGAGATACAGATCAAGCACAGTCATTATTCTATCACCCTTACAAATAAAGAATAAGATGTATAAGAACTGACTCTCATTAAGACTAAATATTTCTATTAAATAACCATTTACTATGTGATTAAAATTTAAGATATCTTATATTTTTACACAATCGTATTTGAGAAATAGGGAAGGTAAAGTTTTATGTATTGGGGTGATATTAAATTATAAAGTATGCACATAAAAGCAATTCATCCGGCAGCCTTAAATTTTATGATAAATATTGTTGCAATATTAAATCATTTGCCTATTTATAATTCATTAGATATTATTTTTTGTTTATTAAACTTATTGGGGTAACATTGGTCACTTTTAATTACACTGCCTTTGAGGTCAACTTCATAAAATCCTTTCTAAGACCAAAATCCATAAGTTTAGTACCTATGTTTTCCTCTATGTAATTTATTGTTTCAGATGTTGTATTTAGTTCTTTGATCCATTTTGAGCTAATTTTTGTGTATGGTGACAAACAGCAGTCAAGTCTGGTAATAAATAACCAGAAGCTTATTGACATTATTTGCTTTAAAAAACCTCTTTAACTAATGGTTATTGCTATAGTTAGGAACATTTATGATAAAAAAGAAAACTATTCATGAGCTACAGCTGGATGAAATCATATATCCAGAGCTACCAAAAGTAAATCTTATACACAGTTTAGTGTACAGGATATTCTCCACAATATGTGGGTTCGTGTACAATTTATAAAAACTAAAGCTTTTACTCTCAGTAATTCAGGACACCTTGGATGAAAATCCAAGTTTAATTTTTAAAAGTTTCATGATAAACTTCATTGTTGCACATCTAAGAACACAAAAATTCACCAGCTGCTAGTGAATCAATATTAAATAACCGCACAAAAACAGAAGTGCAGTTAATGTTCTAACAGTTCCTATTTGAATGAGTACTGCTAAAATAGTCTCTGTTAGTAGACAGTACAGTAACCCTTAATATTATTGACATCATTTAATTAGCCTAACTATTCCCCAAAGAGATAGTATGAGGCAAGCATGCATTAACTCAGTGTAATTTCAAACAAACCTGTATTGTGAATCAGTAGAGTTAAAATTAATTACACTCAAAACAACATTCTCAGGGTGCTTCTATAACTCATTAATAATATTTAACTTTAAAGAAATAAATTTTTTCCTAGGGAAATATATGATTCTCATGCAGCACCACTACCCTGTGGCTATCACAGTCATCTTTTATAGGGAAAATGTGAGGTAGTCATATAGTTGAGTATTTGATCATGTTGAAAGGCAACTTGAATTAAAGGTAAGGTTTTAACGATGACCAAAAATCTGCCAATATGTATATCAATGAAGTATACTGGAAAAATACAATATGCAGCAGGATAATAAAAATGCCTATTCATAAAAACATATGAGTTACTTCCAGAAAAAGTCCAGCCATTGTTAATATAATGAGAATGATTTGTATGCTATTGATGTAACCTGGCAGCCAAGGAAAGTGCACTGGACTGTACATGCATGAACAATGACTCCTTCACTGTACTACCCAGTGCGGGCAGAAGACTCCATTGAGTGATCACATGTTCTATGTGGCTGTCACATTCAGAATGGCTCTGCATCCAATTTTGCGTTAAAGCTTGAATATTCTGACATGGAAACTATTGGGATGACTCAGAAGGCCACAGCCATGGGCACCTGGTGATTGGAAGCTTCATCATGACAATGTGCCCACTCATGCATCACGTCTCCTGCAGACTCTTTTGGCGAAATATCAAATCACCCAGGTGACTCAGCCCCCCCCGACAGCCCAGATTTGGCGCCCTGTGACTTCGGCTTTTCCCAAAACTAAAGTCACCTTTGAAAGGGAAGAGATTTCAGACCGTCAATGAGACTCAGGAAAATATGACAGGGAAGCTGATGGTGACTGAGAGAACTGTTGTGAGGTCCCAAGGTGCCTACTGTGAAGGGGACTGAGGTGTCAATGTCCTATGTACAATGTTTATTGTATCTTGTATCTTCTTCAGTAAATGTCTCTATTTTTCATATTGCATGACTGGATACCTTCTGGACAGACCCCACATTGCAGAGAAGACGGCTCCGATATCTCTCTTTGGAAATCAGTTACAAAAGAAATGTTTCTCTCTGCATTATATTGAAATATATTTTTAGCACAATGAAATGAAGATTACTGTTAGAGTGTAATTTATATGTTTTGTCTCAGAGAGAAAAGAGTGCTCTTCTGAGGTTAAACAAATTTGTTTGTACCATCTTCTCCTTCATTCTAAATGCTTACTCTTACTTGACCTTTAAATTGCTTTTGAGAACCATCTATTAACCCATATTTATTTAATTGGCTGATGATATATAATATGTATTTCAGGAAACAGAGGCACAAATCACAGTCTCTGAGAATTCAGACATCAAGTTCATGGATGTGATTAAATGTGCTCTAGTGATGCTCCCTATCATTTCTACCCTTTATCAATTTGAGGACAAAGGCATTTTCTTTAGGCTGACGTGAGTGTTCATTACGCAGAAATTTTCAGTCAAACTGTTGCATCTGTTAATCTCTGATAGGAAATTTTACATGATAGAGGTCCTATGCAGGTCATTTGGGTCAGTGCTCAAAGCTGAACTCTTGTGAAAAATAATAAGATATTGTAAATTTGCTTTGATCTCTCTCTCTCTCTCTTGCTCTTTCACTAGCTTCCCAATTGTATTCCCTGAAGATTTTCAATGTTTTGTTTTAGGGGAATAAAGGGTTGTAACTGCTACATTCACTTCAGCAAAACTTTTTGTTGTCCTGAATAAGTCATTATTTGGTTTAATGTGGTCCAAATACAGAGTAAAGGTATTTGAAATATTCAGTCCAGGTTTTACATCTTTACTTGAGAGTTCTGTGACTTAAAAGTTCCACTAATATTGTTGAAGATGCTCATTGCAAACTGAGAGTTTCAACCTATGCATGTAAGCAAGCTAGTCAGAGCAGTGGACGTTTACACCCTCTGGCACTTGTCATCGTCACTAAGGTAATGATTTGGGACCTACAGGGGCAGGCACGCACCTGAGAGTTTATAGGGTGCAAAGGCTTCCTATGAAGACATTAGCGGTGGACACCTTATAGCTACAGATATAGATGCACTGTATGTAAATAAATTGTGTTCAGTTTATATCAAAACTGTAATCAACTCAGTTTCATCATATTTTAGTTTCAATCATTAGACTCCCCAGGATTTTAGTCCTAAAGTCTAACTTAAATAAGTTACCTAGCTTGATGAGGAGCAGGTTTTAAATTGAACAAGTTATTAATATTAACAATCCTGGATTGCACTTAGAATAAAATAGTGAAAGAAGTGAAATTCTCATACAACAAAATAAACTGTCCATGATTAAATAGATATTTTTCTTTTCTCTTTCTGTTCTGTAGCTGCTAACATGTTTTATTTTTTTACTTAGTAATCTTTATTCTATTTTTATTGCCACTTCATCCCTTTATCCCCCCACTCCCCAGCAATCACCACGCTGTTGTCCACGTCCACGAGGCCTTTTCCCTTTTTGCTCAGTCCCTCTACCCCACCAGTGTCCCTCCCACTAGCTGTCACCTGCTCTCCATCTATGACTCTGTCTCTACTTTGCTTGTTAGCTCCGTTTGTTCAGTAGATTCCACATATGAGTGAAGTCATGACTACAAAATATTTTTCCACATCCAATTCTATCCAAAGCTAAAGCAGAATGCACATAAATGCCAAACTTTCAATGACTTTATCCTTTTTCATTTTATCATATTGTTTAAATAATACGCACATACTTGATGAAGAGACAGTGACAACTTGATGGCAGACATTATCATGCAGTTTGTAGTTGGCTTTTGAAATTGGGAAGACAATATTTTTCTAGGGAGCAGAGGGGCATTTCTTTTTTACTGTTCTTTGGGAGTTTGGTTTATATCCTGAACTTAGCGTCTACCGAAGTCCAAAGCAGAGCGGGCCCATTACCTTCGGTATGACTTTTACTTTCTTAGTTTAACAGAGAATTTATCAGACATACATTCTCCTTTCGGAAGACGGAGAAAGTGCCTTTTGGTCTGTGGCCACGGACATTATGAAAAGCATGACAGAATTATTAATGACCAGTAAATGTAGCCAATGCCACTCATCCAACGATCTTGGCCAACTGTGCTAATAAAGTGGGCTACTCCATAAAGCAGGAAAGCTGTGCTTACTTAGATTGGGACACTGGGACACAGCTCCGTGTTAATCCATTCTGCTTGTTTGAATAAATCTTACAAGAAACAGAAGTTGTTCTTTCTAGTTCAAAATTAATAATGCTACCAATATAAATTTCTCCTTTTATAAATTCTGCAAGTTTCTTGCAAGCATGTTAGGCTCTTCAAATAGAGAGTTGTTTTAGAATCCTGAATCATTAATCATAGATGCTGTCCAGTTTATTTATTACCAAACACTATTCCAATACATGTCAATACATGTTATTTCAAGAACTCATAGGTGACTATGAACATAAAATCATTCATAATATTATAGTGATTGTTTTGGGAGAATATTTGTTTATAAATTTACTGTCAGTTACTTATTCAAGAACTATATTTAGCAAAATAAAAAGTTAATATTGATAAAGAGATATATGAACAGTTAATTGGCATATATTTTTAAATTATCAATTACGTTTTAAAATAGCATTGTCTGTCAACTTTTATTCAAAATACTTTGAATTTTAACTAGTCAAACTCATATTCCTAGTATGACTATGTTGATTGCCTTTGAGCAGGAGAAAAATGTTGCTTTTCCTTTTTTTTAGAAATGGCAATTTTTGTTCCACATATATTAGGCATATTATATATTCAATAGGCTTTATTTGAATTACTCTGTACAAGATTTCTAAGGTAAGTGTATATACTATGAAAACACATAGAGACTTATGGAGTACAGTCTTCCTTTAAATAATATTTTCTTCACAGCAAACTAATTTAATTAATAATATAAATAAACTGGAATAATAATAGATAAATATAGTTAAATAAACTGTAGTAATGTAAAGGACCAATCATATGTTACTTACAAAATGACTGAAGAGAGAGGAAGGAAAAAATGGGATTTAAAAAAATGTATTTGATCCTTTGGACAGAAAGTGAATTGGGACAAATGGTCTATCATATCTAATATACTATGTGCATTTGGAAAACAATGCATATCTTGCACTTTTAGGTCAATGTGGTTCTTGTGCTGTTTTGATCTTCTTAATACATTAACACTTTTATAATTATGAAATAGGTTTTTTTATTTTTGGTAATACGATTTTGTCTGGATAACTGTTTTTCTAACATTGATATAGCTACTCTGGCCTCCTTATATTTACTGTTAAATGATATATGTTTTCCCATCCATTTATATTCAAGATCTCTGGGTCTTTGTATTGAAAGTTCATCTCTTCTAGATTTCATAAAGTTAGATCTTGCTTTCTTCCTTTATTTGGAGTGTTCAATTCATTAACATTTTTAACATGTTTTATCGATTATGCTGTTACAGTTGTCCCAATTTCTTTTCCCTTTGCTCCCCGCCACCCAGCAATCCCCCTCTCTCCAGCAGTCCCCACTCTTAGTCCATGTCCACGGGTCATGCATAAAGCTCTTCTCAACATCCCCCTGTTTATTCTGCACCCTCCTACTACACTTCTTAACATTTAAGGTACCTCTTGATGTGATTTAATTTGGTTTCCCATGTTATTATTAATTTTGTTTGCCTTTTTTTAAAAGCATGTGTTCCCCCTTTTCTGTCTTTATTTGATTACTTAATTTTTTTTAGATTTCCAGTTTAATTTATTGTTTTTTAGCTATTTGTATTTGCACATTTTTTATAATTTAAATAGAAGAATTTAAATGTCTATATTTCTCTTTATCACTTTTGTGAGCAGATTGACTGATGACTCATTCATAACAATCATGATATTAAACCCCGCAGGCACATCACAAATACAAGGGTTAACAGAGTATTCCCAGAACATCTTCTTATATTCAACCCAGAGCATTTTAAGGGTGCTTCTTAACTAGGGGTGCCAGCGTTGAAAAAGAACAGAATGGGGTTCCCATTTAATTTTGAATTCCATATAAAGCACAATTAATTTTTTAGTGTAACTATGCCTCATTCAACATTTGTAAATAATTATACTGAAAATTTGTGGTTGGTCTGAAATTCAAATTTATCTGGTAGCCTTATTCTTGTTATGATGCTCCAGTGTATCCGTGGGTTTTCTGCAAATAACATCAATGGTAATTTACTGCCAAGCAGTCATGTGACCCAGGATCCACATTTGCAACAAAGACAAACCTGTTTTTCATCTTTTTATCTCGTAAAGTGCAGGGAGATTTCTCAGCTATGGTACAATAAACATGTGTTTTATACACAAGTGACTGTATGTACCTATATTTATTTTTACCACAGCTATTAAAAGTAAACTTGCATCTAAACAGGTCAATAAGTACGAAGCATGTCTATATCTTTTTATTATCCCTAGTGTTTCAATTTCAACCCCAAACACATTTTTCCCAAGGTTTGAATTATATTTCATTCTCACAGAGCAATCATTAGACATTTCACAATACCGTGATACTGTGTGGTTGCATAAGTTGTAAAATAAAACTTACTATTAAAACGATTTAAAACTTTTGTCATGAATTTAAGATAGTCGACATACTATTATAGTACTCTTTTTGAAAATATACTTTATACCTTAATGATTACAAATTTAAAAGTTTGTTGTAGCTCTGTAATAATGCATGCTATTTACTTTGGTAAAAATATATACTTTCAAAACCTAAATTGGTCTGATAATATTACACCTCTAGGAACAATACAATGCAGGCAATTTTGAACACAACTACTGTGTTTATTCCCACCTAGTCTTGGCAATTATTTCCAATATTGTAGAGTTAGTAAAATATAACTGAAATCTATCTTATGTCCTTGAACTGGGTACATTTTGTATACCATATAATTTGGAAGTTTTATTAGATTCCATTAGTCCTGTTCAAAGAATACAAATACAAAGTAGATAAAAATTCCCAGACAGAATAACAAAATGAAAACAGGCTCAAAAAGAATGAAGAGGGGCTAAGAGAGCAGCAGGACAACATGAAATGTGGTAATATCAGTATAATAGGGATACCAGAAGGAGAAGAAGGGGAACAAGGGATAGAAAACCAGTTTGAAAAAATAGTGACAGAAAACTTCCCTAACTTGATGAGAGAAAAGGTCATGCAAGTCCAGGAAGCACAGAGGGTCCCAATAAAGATGAACGCAAAGAGGCCCACACTGAGACACATTGTAAGTAAAATGGCAAAATTCAAAGACAAAGAGAGAATATTACAGACAAGGGCAAAACAGATAAGAACATACAAGGGAGAGCCAATAAGGCTGTCAGCTGATTTCTCAACAGAAACACTACAAGCCAGAAGGGGATGGCAAAAAATATTTTAAGCGATGAAAAGCAAAGGCTTGCTGATTCTGATTTAAGGACTCTGGCACAAATAAAATCATATGGCGTGAAAAAGATTGTTTTTAGTTTTCTTAATATCTGCAAAATATTGAGGAGTGGGATGTAAATATCCATGTTTTTCAACAGTTAAAACATGCTCCTTCACCCTAGCCAGGCAGTTCAGTTTGTTGGAGTATTGTCCCAATACACCAAAGTTGCAGGTTCAATCCCTAGTCCGGGGACATACGAGAAGCAACCGATGAATACATAAACGTGTGGAACAACAAATTGATCTCTCTTTCTCTCAAATAAAAAAACAAGAGTACTTAAAATAAATATATTTTGAGGATTTCCCAGGTCATTGGAGTGGCCAGTCTGTTCACTCTACTTTTTTTCACTGATGGTGGAAAATGTTGAGTGGAATCAGGAACTACTCACAGTGAATTTATATATCACAAATTTGAAAATGTCCATCCATTTACATAGTTTCCCATTTCATCCATCATTTTAGGGTGCATTTCTCTGCATTGACCCCAGATCACAATACTGTCTATGTAAGCAGCAAATGAGATGAAATGACAATCCACTTCATGTTCAAGATGAAATAATATATATGGAAGTCTTTATAAACTATAACAACTGCTCTAAAATAAGGTAATGGAAGATATCAAATTAAATTTTCAGTTAGGAAAGCAAAGCCAACTACATATATGTAAATCTGAGTGGAATATTACTGTGAAACTTGGCAATTACAGCTTCATATTCCTCATAAAGTCCTGAAGGCAGGAATTTTCACCCTATCCTCATAATTTGTGAGAATATATGAGTCTTAGTTGTAATGTGACCAGAAGTCCCACAGTCAATCCCCTCTCCGTTGTCCTTAAGAGTTTTAATGTCACCTCTGTACAGTGATGACAGAATGAGTTTAAGACTAAGAAAAACTCATTAGCATAAAAATTGCCAACTCTCTTTTTGCTCAAGGTAAGTGTGTATCTCCTAAATTTTTAATAGGGAGCAGCAACACTAAATGTTAAGGGAGGAAAGGATGAAGGAGAGGAGGGAGGGAGGGAGGGGTTGAGAGAGAGAGAGGGAGAGAGAGGGAGAGAAAGACAGTGATTCATATTCACATTTATTCGTGAGAGCACAGGTTAATCTCCACTTGAAAACCCTATGTGGGAGGGAAGTAAAATCTGCATTTAAATAGCCTTATGTTTCCAAAGCGGGAATATTGCCTTAAGCAATGTAAAAAAAATAAACCTGCTGTTAGTTCCCCATGCACTGATCTCTCACCTTTTATGTCATTTTCTAAAGAGTTTATCAAAGCATCTTGACTGTTAAGAACTAATAGAGAAATCAGCCATTAATTTTGGAAGTTCTTGCCAAATCACAGAGAAACTTAACACTCCCTAAAAAGGTTTCTATGCAGAGTTTCTGGTGGTAATAGCACTCTCTAATAGAATTACCTAGAAGTGAGCAGTAGTTAAAAAAAATTCAGTTCTTTTTAAAAGAAAACAAAATCCAAGAAATCATGGAAAACTGAAGACATCATATTGTGACAATGGCTTTGCATTTGAGTACTGACAAGAGGTTTGACCTTCTCAAAGGCATTTTACTGGCTGGGTTTGATGTACTACTTCTCTAGTGAGTTTGTGCTCCCCATAATCTTTTTTATGTTAACATATCAACCTGCCCAGAAAAGTTTTATCTCTGTGGATCTTACCGGTAATGATATTAAGGTAGGTGTCTCATATTTTCAAAATATAGAAAAATAGAATATGGTGGCTTAGTAGTTTAAACAAAGGATTTCAGTAGTCTTACCTGTTTCATTTCAATAAGAGCACTTAAGATTTTTTCTTCAAATTATCTGAACAAGAAATACACACACATCACTATTTAATGAAGATTCTCAATATAATTTGGTGGTAATATCAACAAATCACACTCCTTCCGCAGTCTGTCTGCTACACATGTTGAAACCATGGCAACTATTATAATATAAATCATTATCTTAGCAAAATATGAGTCATATTAGGGTTATTTGTTAAATATTTCAATATTTATAACCGTTTTTATATGTCTTAATATTTTATCTTAACAGGAGTTAAGTTCTGCTATAAAGCTTAGTAAGTTAAAGATTAGTGCTTTTCGTCGGTTCTGCAGTCTTTTGACATACATACAGAGTAGCATTTAATAACGTTTTCATGTAGAAATAACAAAATGTACTAGCTTCAGTTTTACTCTTGAAACTCCTTCCTTGCTAAATACATTACTCCTCACCTTCTTCTGAGTCCCTTTTAATGTATTCTTAAACCTCACTGCATCCAAATGTGAACACTGTCTCACTTTATATGCTGAATTTTACTGGAACCTAATATGCATCTTTTCCCCGTTTTTTCTCAATTTGCCTAAACACATCTTATCTCTACTGTCTACTCTATGCTCAAGTGCAGTGTAGATTTAATTAATTATAATAACACTGTGGTATTTGCTAGTATGCTGTATTTACTAAAAAACTTTGTCTTTAAAGAAACAATGTTAAAGCTACTCCCTGTATTTGAATAGTAAAGGCATCATTAAGTCTAATTTCTTAAGGAGAAGACCATTTTAATTTAAATTCAGGTTGACTTAACCATCTCTATCTGCAAAGGGTTCCCTACTCAGTGTCCCCACTCCCCTTTTACTGCACACTTTGAGGGAGGACACACTATATTTATCAACAGCCAATCTTTACGGACATCAGCTAAGTAATGGAAACTTGAACTAGAAAAAAAAAACAGACCAAAGATTCTACCACAATTAAAATATATTGCTGCCGGCCTCTATTTCTTTTATAAATTCCATTCATTAGACTTTATTTTCCCCAGTGTAGACTGATTGCAGAGGCGCTTCTGTGGCATCATTATTGATACATTGCTGCAGTGTGACAGAAAATCTCATTTATCCCTACAATATCAATGAAAAATAGGTAGTGTATTATCCACATTAGTGAAATTAATGAACTCAGAGATCTTTTCAATTCCAGTCCCTCAGGCACACTGGTAGGCCATGATCTTTCATGATTTTTGCTCTGAAGAAGATAATTGACTTTATTTCTTTGACAATGTACGGCCCTCACCAAACTCAGAAAAGCTCACAGCCAAGGATGATTACGTAAATGGGTGAATTGTTTAATATTAATATCTTTCAAATCAAGTTTTTCAAGTATATCAAATACTCTCAAAATTAAATTTTTCAGTATTAATATAAATATTTGCCAGTGTATTTAACATTAATAAAAACCTCCCTATGACAATTTTTTATAAAATGTAGCCGAGCAAATGTTTAGGGCATGACACATAAAATGCTAATAACAAATAAGACGGCTTAAGGAAATAATATGTAGGGAAATATTTATGAATCCAATGAATTTACTAAGGGTATAGACAGAGTTCAGATTTTCAGAAAACAGCACATTTCTGTCAAAGACATATTACAGGAAATTACATTCACTTATGAGGGTCCTAACTGACATTCTTCTAAAAGAGGTAGCTTTGAATTTTTAATATTATCTATGGTTGTCTTACCCACTGTTCTTGGGACACTGGAGAGAGTTTTATTCACAGAGCTGGTTTTCATTTAAGGTGTTGGATTCAGGCCTAAATCCTTAAAAGACACTTCAGAGGAGTTGAATTAAGCAAGACTGTGTGTGTGCACACGCACTTTTATTTTTATTATTATTTTTTGTACTTTTTCTCACACACACCTTTAAACTGGAGCTTTACTCCCACTAAGTTTATATATATCCTTGGCTCCAAGGATACCTTGACGTGTTTCTCCCAACATATGAGAAATAGCTTTAGAAATAATGTATTACCTTGAGAATTTTTTTTTTAAAGTACATTCTACATCTAAGTTTGCCACCAGTATACCTTAAGACCAACAGAAATTGGCATGGTCTAGATTAGTTTCCACCCACGACAGGATAATTTCAATTGCTTGACTTGAAATTCCCTGACCAGCCTGGTGGCTATGTCAGATGACACTAATACAATTGTTTCTATGGCAATCAGTCATCCAGAAAGATGAAGAAAGAAGTTGGGCTAGAAACAGTTGATTCAGACACTCAGCCCCGAAGTGATATCATATTCTATCTTTGGAATATTTCTCGCTGAGGCATTTCTTGTATGTCCTTTTAAAGTTCTGCAATCTTGTTTTGTAAGCTCAACCCACTGTAAAGTGTTACTGTAATTTATGTACTAAGAGACCGCAGGGTTTTTTAAAGGCCATGCATGACAAAGTATTAAAAAAAATACTAAACATGCTGGTTAACATTGTTTGCACCCGTATCTTGAATTTGCATTGCAAAATAGCTATAGCTTGGGTTTGTTATCGGGGAAAGGATCCATATATTTGACAGTTGGTACAATGACAATGTGGAGCCTGTTTCTGCAGAGGTGGGTGCAAAATAGTCAATAGTCAAATTTTAAGTCTTCTTAGAAGAATTTCTACTTACCCCATGGATGAAGGCTAGTTAGACGGTCTACTAAGCAACTTGAATTTTGGATTCAAAGAAAAATTTTTTAAAATACTAATCTTTAAAAAAATCATTGTTTTTTCCTCTTTAAAGATGAACTGAATTGAAAGCTAAAGTTCGAAGGTTTTTTTTCTTTCTTTTATTTATATTTAGAAGAAAAACATGATGTCACAGTATTTCAAGTGACTTGTTTTAATACTCTCAAGTCTATAACACATTTTATTTATAAAACTCTATTTCACACACAACAATTCAGTGCTCTGCAAAGAATGGGAACTTATGGACAGGTCTTTTGGCTGTATATTCACCAATAAATCCTTATATAAACTAATTTATAATTGACCACAGAACATGTTTTTATTTATGTTTACTTTTTGAAAAAAATATTTCTTAGTATCTCATAGAACATAAAATTGCTGGACTCCACTTATATATCTTTGAGTCAGCTAATTCTGTCTTCTTTTCTTCAACCACGGAATCCCAGAGAATGGATGTGTGGCTTGTTTTCAGCTAATTATTCATGATTTTATATTCACTAACCTTCATCTGCTCCGGGCAAGAGTCTGGATTGACTGTTACTCCTGTAGTTACTCTTTGCTATTACAGTATAAGGGCAATAACGCAATATCGAGGCTCAGGAGCATGAATAGATCATAGACAAATGAAAATATAGAAAGCTGTAGGTGTGGTAATGGCACTCAGTAATGCAAATAATGCATTTAGGATCAGTGGGCTGTGATTAGATCTCTCTTAAAGGTATCACAACTGTGTTCTGCTCTTTGAACAACATTTGCAAATGTGGAATAAATCTAAATGAATCTAGAAACCCTGACTAATGTATCTAGCATGGATAACCCATCCAGAAACAAGGAGTGGTATTTTGCTTGTTATATCAACACAGATTGCACACTAATCACTGCCTATTCTGTAAACATCAATTCATCCGTTTTCTGATTTCCTTTTAAAAACCATTAATCCCATAAACACGTAAGAAGGGCAGCCTTCCAACAGTGAGAAGTACAATGCTTCGGGGAAAGTGTTGTGTTAACAAGTTCTACTCTGTGATCCAGCCAACAATCTAAGTCTAACACAGGCTTGGTGTTTTAAGGTATATGGTTCTGATTATTATCTCATTCCATGTTTCCCTCTGTGACCTTTAGTAACCCTGTATTGAAGTTCTACTGATAATATAAGAAATGTTAGGACTTCAAATGGCATCATTTTCTGAGTCTCAATGCTGATACTCCTCTTATTAACTCTGTAGGTAGTGGGCTCAAGGGTAAAGACCATTGAATGTTCTTTCTTTCACCCTCAGGACTTTTGTACATATATTGACACTTCTTTTCTCAGAGATCTTGATATAATAATTCAAATCCTTAACAAACCATAGAAAGATATGGTCTTTTCTGGGTTACATGCAAATGAATTGAATTAGAATTTCACTAATGATTCTTGTCTCAACTTAGGACTCACTAAGTACATATGCTTTGCACATGTATGTGTATGTGTATGTGTGCAATTTAATCATCTCAAAAGAAAATTTATCTTTAATTTTTAGATGCATTATGTGATTTCTTGGTCTTAGGAAAACAATTAGAAAATTTTAACCAATCAGAGACCTTATTTCACCGCTAGTTCTGCAGCTACCACTCTTCTTCTTCTTTTGTTAGTATCTAGGGCTACAAAAGTGTTTATAGATATTTTTTACTGCCACCCATCACTTCCATCTGCTCCTCTGGGTCAACCCATCAGATCCTGGTCCTTTTCATTTACTCGTGCATTCTGCCATTTATTCATAATATATCAATAATCATTTTTAATTTAATCAATAATTGTTGTTTAACTTAATCTTTCTTGTATTTGTTTCCATTACCATTTAGTCCCCTGACACCCCCTCTCCCCAGCAATGACCACACTGCTGTGCGGGTCTGATACGGTCATGCACTCCTTAGCAATTGGGATACGTTCTGAGAAATGCATCATTAGGTGATGTCACCACTGTGCGGACATCATCGAGTGCACTTACACACACCTAGATGGCCTAACTTATGGCTCTTAGGTCACACACCTGTGCAACATGTCACTGCACAGGAAAGAGCCAGATTAAATCAAGTGCAAGAAAAAACGGATGCAATCAAGAGCTGCAGTAAAGAAAAGATATGCAAGCTCTCTGCCAGCATAACATGATGTACTATTTTACAGAGAACTCCTTTTTTAATAAGTAGAAAGAGTACACTATAAAATACAAACAAAAAGCATAGCATATTGGTTACACAAACCAGTAGCACAGTGGGTCATTGTCATCATCAAGTGTTGTTGACTGTGCATAATGGTAGGCGCGGGAGGCTTGTCTGCACCGGCAGCACCAAAGGCACATGGAATGGGTTCTATCATGGCTTTACAACAATGAAGGCATCAGTGGGGGATAACATTCCAGCTCCATTATAATCTTAGGGGCTGCCATTACATATGAAGTCCCGTGCTGACTGAGACATGGTTATGCGGTGCATGTCTGTATGCTTGACCTTACTGAACCAGAGGAAGGACTCAGTTCAGATATTTGGCATAAACAATTGACTCGCGTCTTGAAGGAGCAAAGGAATGTCCTTCCAAACAAATAGTCCATTCATTATGTTAGCTAGCTCCTCCAGGAATGGATTCTTGAATAAAATTTTATATATTGATCTTTTTGAAAGTGTTTTCTTTCTAAGTTTAGGGTGAGAAGTCTCTTTATGTAAATTAATATTACAGCTAATATCCCAGCCTGTATTAGATAATACAAGCTTTCTAAAGATATGGGAATAACACAATGTGTAATTAAAAAAGGAAAAAATGTGTCCAGTGATTTCAAATATGCTTTATGGGGAAATGTACTATTAAAATGTAGAGACGTTCATTTCATTTTTATATATTACAGTAATCTTTATAATATCTTCATTTATCTATGTGATCTGTCACAAGCATTTCTAAAATTTATGACAAAATTAATTTAATCTGGTATTCTGTCTATAAAGGCACTATGTAAAATTCCCTTCCATGCTTTACACTCATCAAACACATTACATCAGATATCACACTGCTTGTTTAGTTAAATACGTGAAGATTTCAATAATAATGTTGTAAAGATTTAGAAATTATGCACGT
The DNA here is from genome assembly GCF_987537825.1 of Furipterus horrens. NCBI lineage: Eukaryota > Metazoa > Chordata > Mammalia > Chiroptera > Furipteridae > Furipterus > Furipterus horrens. The sequence goes on from NW_028327187.1 coordinate 463,902, forward strand.
CAAGTTAGTCACAACCGAAAACCAGAAGCTCCAATTTTCCCTAAGAACAAAACACATTTGGTGTTACTCCATATCTAAACGTGCCACGTGTGTTTACTCTCACTCTGATTCCAATCAACTCAACCTAAATTTTTACCAGGTGGCTTCAGAATTTTTCTGTAAAAAAAGGATCTTTCTCTCTCTAACCAATTTCATACCATAAAGTCTCTAATTTCCAGAAAATGCAGGGTTTTGTTTTAACGTGTGATGGTATATTTTCATAAGATAGAACAAAGAAAAGTGGAGCAAGACAATGACTCCCCCTTGTGAACACGAGGGATTGAGTAAGGTGAGCACAGCTCCCACCACCGACCGTCCTCCAGAAGCTGCTAATGGACATGCACGTGGGACCTTAGAGCAAAAGCTGCAGCTGGCAGGAGAAGAAAGGAAGGAGTGCTAAGGTCAGTCCACAGGGATGTAACCCCTCCTGTGATGAATAAAGAATGACTTTGATTTCAAGGACAGGTACACTCTTCAAAGTTCAGATGCTGACCTATTGTACTCGGACACCTGGAACAGGAGAGAATCTACTGCCCAGGTACAGAGTTTTTGTTCTTAGTCTCATATCCCCATTAATTCTTAAGTCACTCCACAGCCCTCGGTGCTTTCTCTTCTCCTTAAAAAACTTAGGCCAAGGACTTTGGAAATGGCCTGCGGAATGAATTCTGTGCTCTACTTAAAACTGCATTACCATCGTAATAGTTTCCTTTTAAATAGTTATCAATGAAAACAACAGACTGACTTCCAGAAAGGTTATGGTTAGGATGATTTTAGGACAAGGTTGATAGGCAATGTATTAACTTTTTAATAAGAAGTTGTGATCTGATGGCCCCAAACCTGATAAGATAAAGACTCCATGTTTAAAAAAATCTTATTTTGAGCAATTTTATGCAGTACCACTTTTGTGAATAACTTAAATTATTTTTATCTTTTTCTTGACATCATGCCTGTGTCTCTAGAAAGAAAAATAGTCAGCTTCTTGTCAAGTTGAAAAGAAGACAATTCAGGAAGAAAAAGGTAGCAGTTATCAAAATGAATAAAAATTCAAAAAGAATAAAAAGGATATGATAATGTCAATTATAACACCCCATAAAAAGTAATTTTAAGTTCACTTTTGTGGGTTACAGACATGTAATACTTTTAAAATATTCTACACAGTTTCCATTTAAGGACTCTGTTCTGGCACTGTTTTTCATTCGTGGAGTAAGGAAAAGCTTTACAAAGGTCATTTCTCATTGTCAGATTTACTTTTCTGGGCCACTTGTGAATCAGTGATCAAGAATCATGAAGTTCCTCATAGCAGAAAAACAAGGAGCTGGTCACAGACTCTAACAGAAGACACTAGCTTAACTCTTCATTTTGCTTGTAAGTTAACCAGTCAGTTATCTGTTGCATGGATGGAACGTGAATGTTGGAAGTTAAATTTAATCTGTATTTAGTTCTAGAGAAGACAGGGCTCAATTGACCCTGAAAACAACTGCTCCAATGAAAAGTAAACAACAACCTTTTGGAAGGGTACAAAAACAGGGACAAGATGTTAGAGATCAGAGAATAAGCCAGATAAATATTATTGCCTTGGTTTTACCACACAATGCCTTCACATCAGCTCCTTCTGAATAAAGAATAAGCAAAACATTTAGATTTTTGGATAAGAGATACAGAGCAAATGTTGGACATCGGATAGGTTTACATAGACTAGGTAGGTAACCGGTGTCTTCTCATATTAACTCAAGGTGATTAATGGCCTGATGTGTTTGCTTCATATTATAAACCCCGATCCACATCTGAAGAGCAACTTAAAAAGGGCAGAAGGAAAAGAGCTCTTTCCAGAGGATGAGTTGCCTCAAATCAGTAGAGATAATGACAGAAACTCAGTACTTAAGTGTCATGCCATTTAAATTTTAACTCTACCTAATATGTAATAAATGAAAATGGAATTTTGGTTGCACTTGAAGCCATGTTCCAAAAGTGATAAAACACCAAACCACTGTTGTCTTCTTTGATCAATACTCACACACATGCCTTCTGGCGTCCCTTTTAAAGCATTCTGAAAAATCTCTGCACTCACAGAAAAAGGGTAAAGAAACAGGGCCTGTTTTCACTGATGTGAAAAAATGTTAATAAGCAACATTAAGAATGGATATAACAATGAATTGTGAGATTTAGGACCTTTTTGAAAACCAAAACAAAACAGAGTGCATGTTAAGTGCCAGATTCAGGATGTAGGAAAGGCGACTCTGAGTGAGTAAAAGAAAAGACTCTGATGATTGAAGTTATTAAGTAGAAAGGCCAATGCAATGCTGCAAAAGCTCTTGCCTTGGAGTCTTTCAAAGAGAAGGTCAGTCTGCAGTATATGCATGCGTCCTTTCCTTTAGGGAAACCGTGGGGATGTTAGATGTAGGGTGGCCCAGGCAGAGGTGCGGGATGTTGGCGCTCACGTGGTTAATTAAGACTGTGATAGCGCTGGTTAACGTCAAATTTTGCTCTTTACTCAACATGTCTTTTTTTCTGAGATGTGAGAAATGTGCAGCATCAGTCTTATTATTTATAGAAAGAAAATGTAGCTCACAGCTATCTCGCACATTATGAGGGGGAAATAATGAGGAGATGGGGGGATAAAACACTTGTGGACCAGGTTGTAATAGGAACTTTCAGCGATAGACCAACTATACTCCTGTGTATAATCTAGAAAGTCATTCAAAAGAGCCTGTGGGCAGAAAGTAAGCGAAAGAGGTGGCTCATCCACACTAATAAATATCATCATTTTGGTTGAAAAGCAGTGCATCTTTGACAAAAGGTGATATGACAGTGGCTAGCAATGACAAAATGGATTGCCTGTCACTGTGATGTTACTCTGGGGGAAAAGACTTTCAATGAGATGGCTTTCAAGGGATATGCATACTTATACGATGTCTGCATGAGCTGAGCATATTCCAGACCAAATCATCTCCAGCCAGATTTTGTGGTTTTCTAAAACAGTCTGAGAGGTTTTGTTTTGCTTCTTTCAGCAGTTTTACCCTTAAACACAACATTTAATTGAGTGATCATTAAACTAGTGCAGAACGCTTGGTCCGTCAGTTCCTTTTCTGTCTACGGCAGGTTTGTCAGAGAGCCTTACTTTCTGAATGGTCAACATCTTAACGTGTGGGTGCATTTCATCCAGTGGTGTTAAGTTTCAGGGAAAGCATAGGTATTAGGGTCAGACAGACGGGGGCTTGATTCTCTGTTTGGTGCCTCGTAAATTTTGATCTTGAGAAAGTCAATTAGCTGTCTCTGAGCTGCTTTTCTTAAGCTCCAGCATGAGTTTGTAATTCCTAGCCCTCAAAAGAACTGCTTAGAAAATTAGAGACAATGGATGTAAATTGCTTAACACAGGACCTGTTAAACACATTACAATAGCATTTACTATAAATTTAATAAATGTTAACGTTGATTCCTTCCTATTTCTTGCCCCCACCCCAAGATATTTGTATCTGTCATTGAGTCATGTTTACAAATGATGTCCAATTATACTCTTCTCTCATTCATATAATTGAAAGCCAATCAACCATTCCTTCCACAGGGCAAACAAATCACTTAATATTTTTCAGTATAATTCCTCAACTGTTATGGTAAAAATTCAGATCTACAAAGATGTAGCTATTGATATTGTTATCTCTGGCCACAAACCCTCAAAAGCTTCCAAAATCATATAATGAAACAATAATTTCTTACTAATACATATGTAAAGGGGGCGTTTTAAGGCAAAAGAGAGGGTAAAGGCATAAAGATAAACTACATTAGTCTAATAATAACATCTGCAGAACTGGAATACGCTATTGGAATATACGGTGACTATTAAAAATTAACTAATGATAAAGGTATAATTTTGTAAGTCAGTCAGAGAAAGTGAAATACCATATGATCTCATTTATATGTAGAATCTAAAGAACAAAATTCATGAAATTGACTCATAGATACAGAGGAAAGACCGGTGGTTGCCAGGTAGGTACTAGAAATATCAAGGACAATACTATGTAAAGAATATGACTGTCCAGCCACTAAGCTGCACACCCAAAACCAATATATAATAAAAATAAATAAATCAAAACAAAATGTACCTCTAAAAATATATATAATTTTGATTTATTTTCCTGTCATAAGTAAAAAAAACAAAGAACATGATGTTATTATGGTATTTGTGCTTCGTGATGCAAACAATTAATTGAACTAATTACAAGTGATACGGTAATAAGCCTTTTAATATATGACTCTATAGTCATTAATGATATTTTTATCTCTAGCAAAGAAAGCGTAATAATTAACTTAAGCACTTCATAAGATAGAAAGTGGTACCTGCTTAATCATAAAGTAAAATAAAGACAAAGGACATATTGCCTGTTATTAGGGGGAAAGGAGGAGGTCAAACGTTCATCATGTTTTTACAGAGATGATAAATCTATTCGCTACTCTAATATTAAGATAAATGCAGCTTGTCTCCTTATGAATGAATGAACTCCCAGCCCCACTGTTCCCAAGTCGTCTGGAGTTGAGTGAGTCATCCAGCTTCCCTGCACCCCCTTTCTCTGCCAGCGCAGGTGACACGCACTGCTTTATGTATTCCCCTACAAATGAAGCACTTCGCGTTATCCTTATCTGACAGACGAGGAAATGGGGTTCAGAGTATTTAAGAACTCATTCAAGGTCACGCAGTAAGCAGCAGCAGCAAGGCCTGAAAGACATTTGAATCTGTAAGTCATACTGAACACTTCGTACAAGATTGGTTAGTATCTAACAAAGTCCTCTTCTGCTCACAGGTCTCCGACAGGCCCGTGAAGGGTCTGCTTGTTCTAGCTTTGGTGAAATTGAGGAGGCTCACAAGTTCTGATGAGAAACTTAATATAGTTATATAAATGTGTCAGCCTCATTTCTCTGACTTATATCACCTAGTTCATATGCGTTTTGGTGAAGGCCGGGCTAAACGTTAACTGAAACTTGCCCAGAGGGAACATCCTGAAAGTAATTTAGAAAAACAAACCCCGAACTTTTGGGAAAAAAAGCCAACATTTTTAATATTCAACTCTGGTAAATGAAGGCCATTTTGCAAAACCCTAAACCTGCTCACTTCTGCCATTGTTGCAAAGAACTCATTGGGAAAGGGGCTGTCACAAGTTAGGCACCTCTGCGGCCTTCAACCTTCCCATGTCCAAGAAACTGCAGGTGGTTTACTCAGTCCTCCCACGTGATCAGCTCAGAGAAACTTTCTCCACATTGGGAATGAACCTCTGTCCCCCTGGTGCTCAGCCTCGCTGCTATAAAGCAGCACCTGCCCCGGCGCACGAGAACAGCCCAGACGGCGAGGATAGCTAGTAAACCCCGTCTCTGTCTCCGGTCTTATCCCTCTTCGTTTGCGCCCTTTGAGAGATGCCCTCTTCGTGGGCAAAATCTTCAACTGCTGTTGCTAGAAACCACAGTGTGCTTCCTATGCACTGAGAGTAGATACGCCTTCACAGTAGCTCATAATCTGGACATGTGAGCAAAACAACAAATGCAGCTTCCTTACTTCCAGAGTAAATAAAATTAAAACTGGCCCGGAAGTTAAGGAACTGCTGGGTGCTCTGCGTTTTTCTTCTACTGTAGCTAACTTTAAGGCCTCCCGGCATTCTGCAAGGAGGTCTGCCCTTAAAGGAGCTAACAGCAGTCAAACCTTCGTCATGGTGCAAAGGGATATTTCCCCAATGGAAAACGCAGACATTTTAAATTGCCTAATGGACCGTTCAAGGTCTAGCAAATGGATTTCATACAGCTTCTCCCAGCTCATGGATATAAATACATTTCAGTCACGGTCTGGATGTTTTTTCACTGAACTGAAGCTTTCCCTTTAGACAAGCTGCTGTATCCTGCGTAGTCAAAGTCCTTTGAGAAAAGTTTACCTGTGCCTGGGGACCCCACTCAAAGTCCATAGTGATCGCAATCTATTCTATCCGTCAGGTGCTTCAACAAGTCCGTGCCATTCGGCCACTTTTACAGCAGACCTTTTCACTGTACTTACAACGCTTAATTTTCAGATTTAGCCAAATGCAAAAACAAAGTTATTAAGAATCAACTGGCAACATTTGTCGAGCCTTTCCAAATACCCTGGCCGAAAGCACCGCCATCAGTCTTTTTCAACGTCAGATCCGCCGCCTTCCAGAGCTCATGAACTCTTGCCCTTTGCCGTAGTTACAGGGCAGCTGTGCACTTAGCTCTTTCCACCCAATGCCGGTAAAAATAAACACGTGTGAAAGGGCAAAAGTCGGTTTATGGTTGTGACCCCTCCAGTAGTTCCAGCCACCACCGGGCGCCATGCATGGTTATTAGAATATGATTGATTATGTCCCCTGCGCTCTACTTTACATCCCCAGGGCTATTCTGTAACCGCCGCTCTGTATAATGCCAGGTGGGTGAGGTACGATTGTCCGACCACTATGCTGTACGCTGGAAACCAACACAAAATAACATGGAGTGTAGAGTGTAACTGAAAAATAAATGTCCTCACCTTTGTGTTCCCAAATACAGCCGTTTGGGTGGAGAGCTATCTGGCTGGCATTTTGTTTATGGTCCCACATACTACATAACAAAGATTTTTTTATTGTGTTCTATAGAAATATTACACAATGTCAGTCTTTATAAACATATGTGATGATTTGGTTGCTGCTAAGGAAACTAATCATTGCAGGGAAAGAAAAAGTAAACAATGGAAAGACATTTCAAAAAGAAATGTCATGGCATACGCACCTGCACTCACACACGTCCTCAGACAAAATCTTATATATAAACAAACACATATATGAACTAAAAGCAGGGAGGACAAAACTCATGAGATAGGATAACAACAAGGAAGGGTTTGATCATTCAGATAATAGGGTCAGATGTCCAGTTTGCCTTCCATAGGAACCCGAGTTAGTGGCTCAGGTTCTCACAATCTTCCACCAAAGGTCATTCTCTTCTTCAGCAAGGAAGGGAATTTCTTCATTTTCCTTTTCAGGAAGATAAGCAGTCATGCTTTGCAGGAAGATAATTTGGAGGGAGCGGAGGGGGCAAGGGGTTGAGAAATTCTGCCTGGCCTATTCAGGGAGAAAGTGGGGGCCAAGCAGACAGAAACTGCTACGTTCTGTGTGGTGGTATGTTCATGATGGAATAAAAGCATAACGTTGTACAATGACTGGGTGTAAATTCTCAGAACCATTTATTTTAAGGGCCAAACAAAACAAAGACCTGCGAGCTTTAACGAGAATGGTAGGACATCTCACTTTACAGAGAAACACAGATAAAGCTTTAGAATCGAAACTATTTGTAATAAACCATTATAAACCACGGTTTAATTAGTTTAATTATATGATTTAGCAATGTTTTTCTCCCCCAAGGTTTTTTTTTTTTTTTTAACCAACCTCAGCACTGTGGACTAAAAAAATTGAAATTGTCAAACTATGTGAACTGGAAAGAACTTTTCAAAATGTTTTTCTCCCTTAGAAGGTAAATCCTATTCTCCTGCTCTTCCACAACACAACAGCTCATAAGTCAAACTCTAATCAAGCCAAGAAATTCCAATTTTCTTTCTTCATCTCCCCAGAGGGAATCAGGACATTTCACAGAATCTTTTATTTTCAACCTCTTGATATCAAGACTTTTGTTTAGTCCCGTTCCTTTTTTATTTAGACTCATCATCTTCTCTCTGTTTCTGCTCTAAAATTCTCGTGCTTTTTCAACCTCCTGTGACTGGAAATATTTTGAGCTCAGCAATCAAGTTGGCACAAACATGATTGCAAGGGATTAACAGCCCTCCATTCAGCAGGCAGAGTGATGTTCACACAGCCAAAAAGATATTAATCAGTCGCTTCTTTCATTTTGCTCCAAGTCTGATGAAATTCTCAAGACTCCACTTGGCATAAGAGAAATTTATAGGGAGATACAGGCCTATGAGTCTTTCCTCTTTACTTAAAGAAGATCTGAGCTATACACATTTACTGAATGATGAGCCGTATTAACACCGCGAGAGAACAATTTCTTCCGCATTTGCTCTGCTGCTTCCCCAGATAGATTTGCAAATGAGGGTGCCTTTTCAGTAGGAAATATTAGACATATATATGCAAGCTCTTGTTAATGACACTAAATTCTTACTATTTACTTCGATCAATGAATTATTATTGTTGTACTGAAAAAATAGTTACACCTTTCAGTATGGTGCATATGTTCTTTAGATAAGATTTCAATTAGACGACTCTTTCTTGAAATTCCGATTAGGACATGTGGACATTGAACAGTTGATTTATTAACTTAGGGTATATATTACCTGTATATTTTATCACCTTGAAAGAACTAATTTGTACTGAATCAGCACAATTCAGTAACTTGCCCAACACAACACAGCTCAGCGGTGCCTCCTGCTTTGTATTAAATTTCCGAGCTCACGTTTCAAAATAATTGAGAATATTTTGATTTAAAAAATGCTCTAAAAATCACTCTTCTCATTGTGCTTCAGTTTTATGGCCCGTAGTTACAAGACTGACTATGGTTTTAATTAAACTGTTTTCTTTCTTTCGTATATCATCCTTTAAACATTTTTTCTAGTAATTTCATCCTAGTTAAATAATTCAATTGTCAGCAGCGACTCATCTCAATTCCATATTTCAAAATCGCAGTCTCCTCAAGATGTTTTAGTTGGTTTTCTAAAAATGTTCTAACATAGGTAGAGCATTCTGATAAATTCAATATAATTAGATCTAACTCCCCTATAGTTTCCAGTATTAAAGCGCTACTACCATCTCTTGGAAATGGTGTAGCCATCCAAGGCTGCTGGACTTCCCAGTGATGTGTATGTCTTTCCTTCATAAGAGAAAGCACTGATTTACTGCAATGAACCACACAGATGATATTATTTTCTTTTCAAAGCATAGGCAAGTAGGCAGGCACGTGCATGAAATGTGTTGATGCCTTAGAGAAATAGACTATTATGTTAGCAGGTCCTTCATCTGGCACATGGTATGTGAAACCAACTTCAAGACGATGAGGTTTTGAAAGGTTCTGATATGCAATCCATTGCATTAACACCACCAAGAAGCAAAGACCACAGTGTGGAGTCTCGGGGACTTTGTTTGCAGCCTGGAGTGATTTATAAAAGATAGAGGAATCTTATCACAAACAAGGTCCTCCCTTCGTTTTCTAGCACTAAGAGGGACTGCAATGCCAACAGCAAGCAGGACGACAACCACATAGCAAACGTGCGGTCACAGGCGCTGTGCTGAGGGCCGCAGCACAGTATTTCATTAGGGTTCCTATAATTGCATCCACTTTAGAGCTGAAACATGTTAGGTTAATAACAGATAAGTACAACATTGAAACCCAGACTCGCTCTCCAATAGCCGCCCATTTGCCCTTTGACTACAGAGAATGGGATTTTCAATTTGAAGAGTGTCTGTTGTCCCTTTTGATCTACGTAACCCCTAGCAACGTGTTTCAACAACACTCTGTAACCGTCCCTTCCTGGGCTAAGTGTGCTTACTTAGAATCCTGAAACCACACAGCTGCCAGAGAAATGACCCTCAGGCCCAGGGTCACAGTAGCAATTTTCACGTATATTTTTCTCTCTGGGAGAGATAATACAGGAACGTACATTGGCCACATGCAAAGACACAGCATCCTGTGGGAAATTCATGTCACCACAGGTCATCTGGGGAAACGGATCTGCAGCTGTGTGTGGTCTGAATATTCAGCAAGTTTAAAAGGTATTGCTAGATGTGCACTTCTTGGAGATAAACACTTAAGATAATTGAAAGCCTCAGAATGGATTTCAATAGTTGCCGACTACCTTTCATGCAGTCACGGAAAAGCAGACTGAATCTGGTGCATTGGGGGAAGCTGTACTTGAAAATCGAGAGATGAGTTAGGATAATATGAGCCCAATTTCTTAACAATCTTATAAAATGCACAAACAGGAAAATTCCATTAAGAGAACTGGAGTGTTTCAGATCAACACAAAATACAGTTTATCGAACAGGCAGGCATTGCTAGGAATACTTAGATTGCCCAATACCCGAATCACTCTCGGGTAATAAGTTAGGTTGTTCTGCTAGCGTAGTTACTTTTAAGGCCTGTTCATGACAATGTAGTGCCTTGAAAATTGGCAGCAAGGCATTAAATGTCCTCGGGTTACATCTCCAGGGCAATTCAGACAAAAACTCTTTCCCCAAATTTGTACTGAGAGCTAATTAAAAAAAAAAAAATCAGAGACTGTTATTTGCAGGATTGCTGTCTTTTTATTTAATTCTTTTAACCTTGTCCACCCAGCTCAAGTGTTTACAGTATTGCAGTTATTATTCAGGATTAGGGGAAAACAGCCTTTGTTGACTATTATTAAAGAAATGAAGTAGAGTAACCAATTGAGAACAACTCTGTAGACAAGCTGGGATAGCCTGGTTATTGATGGTCCCTACTAAATATATATTTTTTGCATGTTTTATTGATAATGCTGTTACAGTCGTCCCAATTTCTTTTGCCTTTGTTCCCCTCCACCCAACAACCCTCCTCCCTCCAACAGTGCCCCCCCCCTTAGTTCATGTCCATGGGTCATGCATATAAGCTCTTCTCTACATCCCCATCCATTCTGCACCCTCCCACTATGCTTCTTAGTCCCTGCACCATTTCCCTCCCTCTCCCTCCTTCCCCCTCCCAGCTGATCTTTTGTCAGATGCTCCCCATACCTATGATTCTGTTCCCAATCTGGTTGTCTGCTTAGTTTGCCTTTGTTTCCATTTCCTAACTTCTTTTTTTGATAGTTGTGATACTGTTTTCATTTTACTGTTCATTGCTTTGATCTTTTTCTTCAGTAAGTCCCTTTAACATTTCATGTAATAACGACTTGGTGATGATGAGCTCCTTTAGCTTCACCTTGTCTGGGCAGCACTTCATCTGCCCTTCCATTCTAAATGATGGCTTTGCTGGATAGAGTCATCTGGGTTGTAGGTCCTCTCTTTTCATCACCTTGAATGCTTCTTGCCAGTCCGTTCTTGCCTGCAGAGTTTCTTTTGAGAAGTCAGCTGACAGTCTTATAGGCACACCTTTGTAGGTTACTCTCTGCCTTTCTCTTGCTGCTTTTAAGATTCTCTCTGTATCTTTCACCTTTGGCATTTTAATGATGATGCGTCTTGGTGTGGTCCTCTTAGGGTCTAGCTTGTTTGGGACTCTCTTTGCTTTCTGGACTTGCATGTCTATCTCCTTTGCCAAATTAGGGAAGTTTTCCTTCATTATTTTTTCACATAAGCTTTCAATTTCTTGATATTCTTCTTTTCCTTCTGGCACCCCTATGATTTGGATGTTGGCACGTTTAAAGCTGTCCCACAGGTTCCCAAGCCTCTCCTCATTTTTTCCAATTCTTATTTCCTCCTTCTGTACTGGTTGACTATTTCTTCCTTGTGTTCCAGTCTGCATTGGTTTCCTTTCCCTCATCTCTTGTTTCATATGGACTTTCCTTCGTTTCAGCCAGGACAGCCTTCATTCTTTCCCCGTCCTGCTTAATCTTTGCTGTCAGAGTTGTGAGCGCCATAATCACCAGTGGCTTAGACTGTGCTCCTGTTAGATTAGCTGTCTCCTCATCCGTTAGGTGTGCTACCTGCTCACTGCCTAGTTGTGCCCCTGGGACCTTAATCTGCCCCCCGACCTTCTGGGCCATACTTCTCTGTCTGCTCATCTTTCTGTGTTTGCCTCTGTGGTTTGGGCCAGGGCTGTCGCACCTCTTACATTATGGGGGGCAGAGCTTTAGGGATCCGTCAGTACAGGGCGGCCTGTGTCACCACGTTGTGGTGTTGTGTGTGGGGGGGAGGGGTCTGAGGGGGGACAATGGCGCTTGCTCAGCACTCGCCCCTTTTCCAGGCACTTCTCCCCTGTCCGTACTAAGCAAGCCACCTCCTTTTTGAGACTGGTAGCTTCTTTGAGCCTGTGCGCCGTGGCAGGCGGCTTTGTGGCGCACCCCTTAGTGTGGGCAGGGGGCGCACGGGTAGGGTGGCAGGCAGCTTTGTTGGGGGCCTGTTGGTGCGGGCAGGGGGCACGAGGGCGCGATGGCAGGCGGGTTGGTTTGCGCGCCTGTCAGGGTGGGCCTGGGGTTCCTGGGCGCAGTGGATGTCCTGTTGGTTGCTAGTCTGTTGGTGCGAGCATGGGGCTCGTAGGCGCGCCGGCAGGGGGCTTTGTTGCGGGCCTACTGGTGCGGGCCAGGGGCGCATGCGCACGCCAGCAGGAGGGCTAGTTACATGCCTGTTGGTGCGGGTTCAGGGGTTCTGGGTGCGCCTGGGCGCAGTGCCTGGTGGCTTGACTGCGTGCCTGTGGGAAGCGCCAGTGGCACCTGGGGGCGGCGGCATGCAGGTTGTTTGGTCGCCTGTTGGGGCCTGCCCGGGGTGCCGGGACTCGCCCGCAGGCGGCTTTGTTGTGGGCCTGTTGGTGCGGACATGGGGCTGATAGGCGCGCCGGCAGGGGGCTTTGTTGCGGGCCTATTGGTGCGGGTCAGGGGCGCATGCGCACGCCAACAGGCCGGCTAGTTACATGCCTGTTGATGCTTTGTTGCGGGCCAGGGGCGCATGCGCACGCCAGCAGGCGGGCTAGTTCCATGCCTGATGGTGCGGGTTCCGGCGTCCTGGGTGCGTCTGGGCGCAGTGCCTGGTGTCTTGAGTGCGTGCCTGTGGGAAGCGCCAGGGGCACCCGGGCGCAGTGGCAAGTCTGTTGTTTGGTCGCCTGTTGGGGCCTGCCCGGGGTGCCGGCACTCGCCCGCAGGCGGCTTTGGTGCGCGCCTGTGGATGCGGGCATGGCGCTCATAGGCGCGCCGGCAGGGGGCTTTGTTGCGGGCCTATTGGTGCGGTCTAGGGGCGCATGCGCACGCCAACAGGCCGGCTAGTTCCACGCCTGTTGGTGCTTTGTTGCAGGCCTGTGGATGCGGGCATGGCGCTCATAGGCGCGCCGGCAGGGGGCTTTGTTGCGGGCCTATTGGTGCAGGCCAAGGGCGCAGGCGCACGCCAGCAGGCGGGCTAGTTCCATGCCTGTTGGTGCGGGTTCAGGGGTCCTGGGTGCGCCTTTTGGGGCGGCCAGTGGCGCGTGGGCGCGCTGGCAGCCGTGTTGGTTGCTCACATGTTGGGGTGAGCCGGGGGCGCCTCGGCAGGCGTGTTGGTGCGTGCCTGTTGGAGCGGGCCCGTATCACCTTGGAGTCGGGGCAAGCGGCGGTTGCGTGTCTGTTGGTGCGGGCTTGGGGCTGATAGGCTCGCCGGCAGGGGGCTTTGTTGCGGGCCTATTGGTGCGGGCCAAGGGCGCATGCGCACGCCAGCAGGCGGGCTAGTTACATGCCTGTTGGTGCGGGTTCAGGGGTCCTGGGTGCGTCTGGGCGCAGTGCCTGGTGTCTTGACTGCGTGCCTGTGGGAAGCGCCAGGGGCACCCGGGCGCAGTGGCAAGTCTGTTGTTTGGTCGCCTGTTGGGGCCTGCCCGCGGTGCCGGGACTCGCCCGCAGGCGGCTTTGGTGCGGGCATGGGGCTGATAGGCGCGCCGGCAGGGGGCTTTGTTGCGGGCCTATTGGTGCGGGCCAGGGGCGCATGCGCACGCCAGCAGGCCGGCTAGTTCCATGCCTGATGGTGCGGGTTCCGGCGTCCTGGGTGCGTCTGGGCGCAGTGCCTGGTGGCTTGACTGCGTGCCTGTGGGAAGCGCCAGGGGCACCCGGGCGCAGTGGCAAGTCTGTTGTTTGGTCGCCTGTTGGGGCCTGCCCGGGGTGCCGGCACTCGCCTGCAGGCGGCTTTGGTGCGGGCATGGGGCTGATAGGCACGCCGGCAGGGGGCTTTGTTGCGGGCCTATTGGTGCGGGTCAGGGGCGCATGCGCACGCCAACAGGCCGGCTAGTTACATGCCTGTTGATGCTTTGTTGCGGGCCTATTGGTGCGGGCCAGGGGCGCATGCGCACGCCAGCAGGTCGGCTAGTTCCATGCCTGATGGTGCGGGTTCCGGCGTCCTGGGTGCGTCTGGGCGCAGTGCCTGGTGGCTTGACTGCGTGCCTGTGGGAAGCGCCAGGGGCACCCGGGCGCAGTGGCAAGTCTGTTGTTTGGTCGCCTGTTGGGGCCTGCCCGGGGTGCCGGGACTCGCCCGCAGGCGGCTTTGTTGCGCGCCTGTGGATGCGGGCATGGCGCTCATAGGCGCGCCGGCAGGGGGCTTTGTTGCGGGCCTATTGGTGCGGGTCAGGGGCGCATGCGCACGCCAGCAGGCCGGCTAGTTCCATGCCTGATGGTGCGGGTTCCGGCGTCCTGGGTGCGTGTGGGCGCAGTGCCTGGTGTCTTGACTGCGTGCCTGTGGGAAGCGCCAGGGGCACCCGGGCACAGTGGCAAGTCTGTTGTTTGGTCGCCTGTTGGGGCCTGCCCGCGGTGCCGGGACTCGCCCGCAGGCGGCTTTGGTGCGGGCATGGGGCTGATAGGCGCGCCGGCAGGGGGCTTTGTTGCGGGCCTATTGGTGCGGGTCAGGGGCGCATGCGCACGCCAACAGGCCAGCTAGTTATATGCCTGTTGATGCTTTGTTGCGGGCCTATTGGTGCGGGCCAGGGGCGCATGCGCACGCCAGCAGGCCGGCTAGTTCCATGCCTGATGGTGCGGGTTCCGGCGTCCTGGGTGCGTCTGGGCGCAGTGCCTGGTGTCTTGAGTGCGTGCCTGTGGGAAGCGCCAGGGGCACCCGGGCGCAGTGGCAAGTCTGTTGTTTGGTCGCCTGTTGGGGCCTGCCCGGGGTGCCGGCACTCGCTCGCAGGCGGCTTTGGTGCGCGCCTGTGGATGCGGGCATGGCGCTCATAGGCGCGCCGGCAGGGGGCTTTGTTGCGGGCCTATTGGTGCGGTCTAGGGGCGCATGCGCACGCCAACAGGCCGGCTAGTTCCACGCCTGTTGGTGCTTTGTTGCGGGCCTGTGGATGCGGGCATGGCGCTCATAGGCGCACCGGCAGGGGGCTTTGTTGCGGGCCTATTGGTGCGGGCCAGGGGCGCATGGGCGCGGTGGCAGGCGGGCTAGTTCCATGCCCGTTGGTGCGGGTTCAGGGGTCCTGGGTGCGCCTTTTGGGGCGGCCAGTGGCGCCTGGGCGCGCTGGCAGCCGTGTTGGTTGCGCACATGTTGGGGTGAGCCGGGGCCGCCTGGACGTGGTGGCAGGTGGGTTGGTCACCATTGTTTTGCCATCAACATTTCCCACCGAACAGAAAAGTAATGATCCTAGGAAATTATCAGTCGTTTCAAATTGGTCATAAAGCATCACGCAGCCCTCACTGGTTGAAGTTTGAGTGACACTGAGACTGGTCACTCAAAATTAATTCAGTTCTGTGGGCCTGAACTGACACATCGAGGCAAAATAAAGGCAGAATAGGAATATCCCTGATGATATTATTAAGATATAAATATATTGATTTCCCACAAGTATCAGGATATGGATGTGGTCCCCAAATATTTTTAGTATTAGAAAAAGTTTCCTATCTGCAAACAAACTTTCTTGGTTTTAAAAATAATTTGCTCATTATCATTTGCATTTCATGAGCACGAGGCATACCCTTGCTGAATGCTAGGATAGCGTTTATTCACACACATGGACAACCCACTACAGAGGTTGTTTTAGGTAAAATGGGGTACAATTTGAATTAATTGCTTTCATTTCTTTCAGAAATACGTCACCTGTGACAAACACCACGTGTCAAGTGTGCAGGAGGGAATGCCTTTTCTACCCCTACGTCCTCAACAAATTGTAGTGCTTGCTGACCTAGAGATGTGAAGGATTTGCAGAGGTAGAGAAACACACTTTCAGCTAATATGAAATGTAGCACAACACAAAAGGAATGCAATTAGCAATCCAAACTCATCAGGAATATTAGCCAAACAATAAATCATAGTGGAATTTAATTATAAACGAGAATAAATGTTCAGTGTAACTGAAGATGAGGTCCCATGGGAAGGAAAACTCCAAATTCAATGTCTATACAATTGCAGTTGAGGTTGGTTGAAAGGGCAGAAAGAGGAGATTCTTCGTTCTTGATTTAAGCTCATTCTATTTTCTATCTACTCAACTGTAGATGAATTAGTAATGAATGTAATAATATACTCATTCTCCCACCCCACTCAACTGCTACAGCTGCAAAAGCAGTGGGGAGGATATTACCTTCAGTGTTTAATTAAGCATCTAAACAAATAGAGCTAAAGTACTTGAATAAAAAATCTACATATAGAGGTTACCTGTGGCTCTCCTCTTTCCAAGGAAAAACTGATGGCATTTCACTGAATATCTTGGTGGACAAGGTGACTCAATTACTCTTGTCCTGCCAAGGCCAGGAAATAGCCACATGCAATCATTTCACAGGTTTGGGGCACATTTTAGCAGAATCATCTTGTAAACTGTCAGTCATATTGACATGTTTTTAGAAGCCATAGAATTGGTATGTTTTATTATCCAAAACCTATAGAACTTCTGCATCTTCCCTTCAGGAAATTTCTAGAACCATCTGTATGCCCCAGCTCATATAGTGTTTTAGAAAGTAAGCTGCAACTAGAAGCTAGATTTCCCGAGTACCATTTTTTTGTAACCTATGCTTTGACATCTCACTAGTTTATGGAGAAAAAATAACCCCAAATTAAACTAACAAAGAACAAAAGAGAATTTGATATCTCTGTCACATAGACAAGATGCAACGATTCTCAGAGTTTAGTGTCTAATGACAGGATATACATAGTCTGAGAAAAACCACTGAGCCCTGATAATGATTAACTGGTAAGCTCTGCTAAAGTAGGAGTCATGCTTCAGTGCACTATTTTATCCCCAGAACTGAGCACATACTAGGTGCTCAATATATACCCACTGAAAAAGACAAGAATTTTAAAGTTTTAGTTGATATTAAAGTAGCTATCAACATACTCAGAAATTTTACAATACTGACACCTAGCTCAATAGAGACCATGTAAAAGCTCTGAAAGAAAAATTATATATATATATCATTATACATAAATATATAAAAATCAATATAAAATTATCCTCTATCAGATGAAAGATTCATGGTCCCCAGCACATAAGGGAAAATGTTGTTCATTCAATAGAACCCATGAAGTTATGTTGAATAAATGTGTCATTTTGAAAATAGATGTTTAAACCACTTAAAAGGAGGTTCCAAATCCAAAATAAGGTGTATGGAATTTTGAGTCATTAGCAAGCACACACATTCTTTCTCAGCCATCCTCTCTTGTTTCATCCGTAAGATGCATAAGGTTTTATCTAGAATTAGAAGGGTAAAGAATGCTTTGGCTGGAAAGGCTAGGAGGTCCATTTACAATAATGAACTGCTGTTTGAAATTTTAAGTATGTCCTTATTATGTCTGAAGCCAAGAAAGACCTGGAGGCATTCTGAAACCTCATTTATCATACTCAGGAGGTAATTCTATTAATGACTTTAAGCCAAAGCTTTATGCAGTGTGCTTTAAGGATGTTTTAAGGATCATTTGGTTAAACAATTTCCTAAGGACAACTGATTAAAAAATGGCTGAGTGCAACTAGAACTGACATTCCGTTAGCAACAACCCCCGTCTGCAGTGGGTTGGGCAACATCTCTTCCTGGTGGGAACTTGTTTTGGGAGCGTGGGCTACTTAAAAACTAGCCCCCCAAACAAGTAGTACTGCTTGGTTAGCACTGGGTTTTAGCCTACAGGAGGAAAAAAGTTAACAGTATCAACTGGAAGATTTTCTTGCTTACTCTCTTTGGGATGCAGCCTTTGGTTTGTTTCAGTCTCTAACCCGAAAGGACTTCATTACCTAGGATACATGAGACACCTTGGAGCATTTCTCACAGGCCTGTAGCTATGGCAGAAACCTAGAAGAATCTTAAGCAAGAGTGAGGCAGATGTTGCTTTTACACAGGCCATAATAATCCCATTTATATGAAAAACATAATTATGGTTCCAAAGATCAAATACTGATTATTTCCTTCACAGATGTATTATGTATACAGCATGGAAGACACAGTTGCATCTAATTACTAAAACCTCTCCCAGTTTGCACACAGGAGAAGAAAATACACATGTCTTTGGGAATTCTCTTTGCTTCTGATGTTACGAATACGGGACAGGCCAGTCAACACATGACCGTGAAGAAGCTCCACACCTGGCAGAGAAGCAACGGACAGAGTGGTGCCTCAATGCTGGGAAGGCGTGTTTGTCAGAAGCAGCGGTTCAGTGCGGCCTTTCTCATGGACAGAGGACTGAACCAGTGTGGGCTTCCTCACGGCCACACAAGACAGGTGGGGAACAAATGTAATGGCCTGTTACATTTCTTATATTTTTAAATTATATTTGATTGATTGTGATATTACAGCTGTCCTGATTTTTCCCCTTTGCCCCCGTCCACTCAGCACCCCCCACTCCCTCAGGCAGTCCCCCCTCCATTGTCCATGTCCATGGGTCATGCGGGTAAGTTCTCTGGCTACTCCATTTCCTGTCCTGTACTTTACATCCCCGTGGCTGTTCTGTGACTACCTGTTTGTGCTTCTTGATCCCCTCACCTCCTCACCCATTCCCCCAGCGCCCTCCCATCTGGCATCTATCAAAATGCTCTCTGTATTTATGATTCTATCTCTTTTCTGCTTTGGGGGGGGTATTTTGTTTTTTAGATTCAGTTGTTGATAGACATGTATTCATTGCCATTTTATTGTTCATATTTTTGATATTTTTAATACTCTTAAGTGCTTTGTCAAGACAATATTATTCACCATTTTGTCAAATGAGTCCTGTGCTTACAAGAAAAAAAATGTTTTTTGAATTACGCCCCCTGCACACACTCAAACACACACAGTAGATATTGCACAGTCCTCAGAAGCAGGATAATTCTGAATAGCTGGTAGACTAGATACAAAAATGGTAGAAGAGTATGATTCAATGACTGACATAGATGCCAGAGTGAATCAAGCCTAACCACTTTTCCCTCTCTTATTCTGCTAAAGAAAGACTCCAATTGACTAAGCTTGGCTTTCCTTTATTGTTTATAAACAATAAAGTCAATATGTTTACTGACTTTAGAGAGAGAGGAAGGGAGAGAGAAGTGTTGATTGTTACCCCCTGTATGCACCCTGACTGGGGGTCGAACCCACCACTTTTTGGTGTACAGAAGGATGCTCCAACCAAGTGAGCCCCACCCGATCAGGACAAGCTTGGATTTCTAACTACAGTTTGCCTGAGGAAGGAATGGACACCCTATTGCACAGTCCCATAAAGAATGGTCACCATGGGGAAGGGGAGTTCTTATAAAAGAAAGTCAAGGTGATGGAGAGCCACGGATAGAAAGTTTCTATGGATTTTATTCTAGAATTCAATAGAGCTATTTTGTGTTTTCCCCATTAAGCAGTGGGAAAGGTTTTGAGTCAAGGAAGAAGACCCATTAGATGGTGTGGCAGTTCAGGCTAGTCAGTAGTGCTGGTGATGCGTGAGAAACCATTGTGAGAAATTTCCCTTGTGAATTCATTTTCTGAAATCCATGATAAATTTTCCTAGCATTTCCTCTAGAGGATGAAGAAGTATCATCCCTAGCAAATATTTTATAAATTAGCCTTTATATTGCATGCATGGAGATATGTTGCTACAGACTCCTCACACTATTTTAGAGCCTCTGCATACAGATGAGGTTTCTTATCATTTAAAACATTAATTCTCCTACTGATCTCAAACGGAATTTAATTGTTCCTGTAACTAATCATGAACCTCTCATAAAAAAGCTCTCAAATTGACGTCAGTCTCCTTAAATATTTTTGCAAATCACTAATGACAGTGAAGAAACTCTTCAAGTATGCAAACATCTAATAATGTTTCTAAGCTTTATTGAAGATATCCATTGGTAAATATAAAAAATTACACACATATAAAAATACAACATGGGAAAATAGACACTAAAGTTTCTTTGGGGACATTATTTGTTATTCTTTTTTCTGTATCAAATAAAGATTATCTTAGTAACCATTGGTGCTCAGTTTAGTTAATTTGCTTTAAATCCTACCCACTTCCTTTGACAGTAGAAAAAACTAGGCAACTGACATATAAAACATCCATAACATAACCAGACCTTCAGTATGAACTGGCTTTGAACATTATGTTTCCCATTCCTTTGTTTGTCCTTTTCCGGTGAGAAAATGAAAGCACGTTTTCTTCCTCAGCCATACTCTGGCTGCTGAAATACTATGGGGTACCAATTTTGGTTCTTGGGTTTGCTTATTGCTTGGTATTTCATTAGAGCCTTTCAAACTGTGTTAAGTTTATGGCACATCTACTGTAATATAAAGTCTTAGCATAAATGGGGTTCCCTCGAAGTCAGCAGCTGCCGTACTGTGCCTCTTGCACCTGCTCGGAGAGAAATGGAAGGTATCCTCATTTGGCTCTGCAGAGCAGAGAGGTGCCTCGACAGTACAGTTTCATCTATTTCAAGAGTACTTATTCATTTAGTCATAAAGGAGGAATGGTTTTACAGTTACATAATATACTATCGCTTTAAACCAGACACAGATGTTTCAAATTAAAGTGGGCCATTTATAGAAGCACAGAACCAATGAAGCCTTGATTGTACAATAACCCTTCTACACATAATTAGGATTTTAAAACATTAAAATGGCAAAAACCATGAAGTAGCACCATTACCAATGTAATAAAATTGTCCAGGAAGAAAGACCACATTTACACTTGTATTAACTGAGAAGGTCAGGGAACCTCCATAGCTAATAATATTTATTAAACGGTGGTACACTTACACAAGGGAATGCTATGCAGCAGAGAAAAAGAAGGAAGTCCTGCCATTTGTGATAACACGGATGGAACTAGAGAGAATTATGCTTAGCGAAATAAGCCAGGTAATTCAAGAAAAATATCATATGATATCACCTAATACAGGAAACTAAAGAGCAACACAAACAAACTAGGGGAACAGAGCCAGAGGCAAGTAAACAAGGAACAGACTAATAGTTACTGGGGGGGGGAAGAAGGGGAAGGGTCTAGTCAAGGAATCAGTATTAATGACCCATGGACACGGACACCAGGGTGGGCAGGGCAGGGGAGAGCAATGGGAAAAAACTGGGGCAACTGTAATAGAACAACAATAGAAGAATCCTATAAAGAGAAATTAAAAAAAAGTAGGTAGTATTTTAAAATCTTCCTGTTTTATTACAATTTAGTTGAAATGGTTTCCATTTTGATTTATAAGGACAGAAATCAAAGGCTAGGATCCTCAATTTTACAGGTGGTTTATTTTTAAGTCACATCTGAATAAAGAGGAGCAGAAAATGATCCAAGTATAGGTCGTTCTACTCCATGATTCAATTTCTACCTCATCATAAAAGAGTGTCGGTAGATGAAATAAATGGCTATTTTGATTATTTGAGTCTCACCTACCAGACTGATTAAATTAGTTTTTCTTTTTAATCTGATTCTGTAATATCCTTATTTGGCACACTGAATGACTCTCAGTCCTAGGAACTGCAAGTCCTGCAATTTCTACTTCCAAATACATCTCGCATAACTATTTTTTTTACAGTGTCCTGTTCTTTGCCCCAGAAGTCTCATCATAATACTTATTTTTTTGTTTGTTTGTCCTCTTGGTAGACTGTGTACCCCATGAAGACAAAGCCCTGTGTTTATGGATCACCACTCTACAATATGTATATAAGCATATTAAGAAATTGTCCACTGTATAAATTTAATTTCTATCTCTTTAATGAAATGGAAAGGACCACCTTGACTTTATTTCTTCCTACTTAATGTATTACTTTCTTCCCTAAATTCTAGCCTTTCGCTTGAATATTTAATGCAGAAGCTCAGGTTACCTTGAACAAAACAAACTTAAAAACTTCCCTACTCTTTCAAACACATGCTTCATTCCTCAGCCTCTGCCTTGACTGCGCTTCTCAGTTGGATACATCTGATCTGCAAGCTCGGTCCTTAGTGAACCCTGATTGATATAGGCATCATATCAATGGCCTTAGCTCTCCTTGTGACATGAATAGCAATAGTCATATATATTGCTTCCCCCTCAAGTCTTGCTCCCAAACTACCTAAAACTTAAATCACTGATGGATAAACCTCAGAATTCTGGATTGGCCTGGATTCACATTTATATTGTTCACGTTGTGTAGGCCCATGTTGATTAATTCTCATGGATTTTTTTTTCTTTCCAATTCTTATTAAAGTACTGAAGTCCTGCAATATTTTTGTTCACTGACTAGCCTCCCTGCTGCTTTGACTCGCTTGGTCCCTCTCTGCTAAAACTGGAGACTTGCTCCTTAGCCCAGTCTAGGGCACAGGAAATCAAGAATTAGTTCTTTCCTTTCCATAGAAAACTGTGGGGTGGGA
Organism: Furipterus horrens; assembly: GCF_987537825.1. NCBI lineage: Eukaryota > Metazoa > Chordata > Mammalia > Chiroptera > Furipteridae > Furipterus > Furipterus horrens. Next base: position 486,302 of record NW_028327187.1, read on the forward strand.
GAAGGAGTATATTCATCTACAGTTGAGCTTCGGTGGGGGGCACAACCTCATCAGCAGCCCATGAATCCTGCCTGTCTTTGGTTTCCGAGTTGCCCAAACTTTTAAAAAATGGTATGCAATCATTCCCTCTACTTCGGCAACATCAATCCACTCTAATTCTTTGTATTATAATCCCTTCCTCAACCTTAATGGTAAAATTATTCCATAGACTGATTCCCAAATAATAAAACCAATTTCTTAGTTCTCACTAAGTTGCTTTCCCTGTAGCTGTTTTTATGGAAATGCTCTTAAACTTCATTTGTGACCCTTTCAACTGAGGTTTTGTTGTTTTTCTAATAACTGCTTGCTTTCTTGCTCCTTAAATATAAAATGCTGCTGTCTCATTTCATTTTAGTTTCTGTCTTAGAGAATTAATTTACCTTAATATCTCAATTATCACTTCTACCTGAAGTTTATGTACTTAGTTAAAACCTTTCTGGGACATTTTTCTCGTATTTCTCTTTGATAGTTGGCTGTTTATATTCTGATGCTCCATCGAGACCTCACTTTCAGTGTGTCAAAAATCTGAACCCATAACCTAATTACCAAAACTGTGTTTCTGCTAATGGTTACTACTTTTTCAGTTTTCAGTCTCGACAGATCAGAATTCTTTTTATATGTTTCTACATCACTCCCTATAACCCACTACTCAGTGGGTATTACCAGTGTTTTCCATTACACTGTTTCTCACGTAAGACTCCATCTTGAATATATTCTAGAAACCTAGTTCAATCTCTCATAACACATGCATGAACAATGAACAAGCAACCAAAAGAGAAACAGACTCACAGATACAGGGAACAGACAGACAGCTGTCAGAGGGGAGGGGAGTTGGGGGGCTGAGTGAGAAAGGTGAAGGGGTTACACAAGAAGATGCATAGACACAGACCACAGTATGCTTATGCCCAGAGGGAAAGGCGGGTGGCTGGGAGGTAGGAGAGGGTAAAGGGGGGGACAGAGAGACAGAAGGGGATGTGACCTGGGGTGGTGACCACATGATATGATATAAAGATGATGTGTTATAGAACTGTGCACCTGAAACCTATATAATTTTATTGTAATAAGCAAAATAAGCTTATTACATAGTTCTTTATCAAATAGTGACTATAATTTAGTATGCCACTAAAAAAATACTTGATACGAACTTAATATCTTAATAAATCATATCTTTTTCAATAGAAAATGGAATGCAGTTTTTTTCAAGACTGTGATCCAAGGATCAGCTCTATCCCTGAGAAAGCATACCTCTGCCATATTCATTCCATTCTTACTTGAGATTCCATCTGCAGAAATTTGACATCTGTTTCTCTGTAAGCACAAGAAAATGTATCCACGTGTTCATGTAAACAATTTGGAGCAGGGAGTAAATTACCACAGAGAGCACAGGCTGCAATTAACTCTCTAATATCCCAATTGGGTTTTTTTATATTTTATTACTGTCATTCATTTTCAAAGTATTTCGTATAAGTTACTTTAAAACAATTTTTGACCACTGATTGCTGATGCAACTGCAAAGAACATGAGAATCATTTTAAATTTAAGTCATTAAAATATAGTTTTCATCATAGAACGAGGCCTAATTAAATGGAAATAAAATGTGTTGTATAAAGAGTTAACTAAGATTATTCTTGGTTTAGTCCATGTTTTAGTTTTTCTGTATTTTATTCACCCTTTTGGGATTTTATTATTTCTCTACCAATGTCTTAGTAATGTCTAAGCATTTTAATGCTGTTTCTTAAAAATAAAATAACATATAAAATAAAGGCTTTTTTTCAGTTTCCCAATGGTAATACCCATCACCTGTTTTGTGGAGATGAGTCTAGAAATCAGGTGAAAGTTCAGCAATGAATGTGAAAATGGATCGACTGTACCCATGTGGATCAGTCTACTTTCAATGTCATGGTCTATTTATTCAACTGAGATCTAGGACTTCCTTTTAGGGCATTTTATGCAACGATACATATAATTAGAGTTTAAGGGACTGACGGTCTGACAGTGGCACACGGGTTCATCAACTGATAGCTATAATTAAGGAAAGATTTTTGCTTGGCACTTCCGAATCCTATGCAGTTGGGAGATTCCATTCCTTAAAGCGAGTGTACTGCCCGTCGCCACCCTCTAAGCAAAATTCCGGAGGTAAATGTTTGGTGACAAAGGAAAAGAGTCTTTATTGCAAGAACAGCTTCCCACATGCACTAGTCACTTAAGCCTCTCAATGAAGGCTAAACTCTAACACCTGAATTTTCCTATCAGTCTCCCTTGTTTTAATTATCTTATTTCTATAGGATTAGTTTACAAACTAAAACAACGTAAGACACAAAAGGTACACAATTCTGGAAGAATGGCAGGCTTCCGCCTCAGAGCCTGTCCCCTCTAGACCCCTGAAGAAGAATAACCCTGCCAGCCTCTGCCCGGCCAGCCTGATCCTCAGCTGTGGCCAGAGTCCCTTCCCACTCAAAATGCCATCCATTGGGAAATGCAGGCGGCTGCAGCACGGTCATCTGGGCATCTTGGAGGAAGAAGAGCCTCAGAGTCAGAGCTGGCCAGCCCAGGAGCCAGAGACCCAGCCCTCCATGCGCTCTGGAGGCACCAGCTTCTCAGCCAACCCCATCCTAGACTATTTACCTCAGCAACCTCCTCCTACACAGGGCCTCCTCCTTCTCCCCAGTCATCTGATCAGATCTCTCTGTATCATTACCACTCTTATTTAGCACAGTGCACTGGAAAGCCTAGCTAGAACAATTAGGCCGACAAAGAATAAAGGCATCCACATCAGAAAGGAAGATGTAAAATTGTCATTATTTGCAGGTGACATGATAAAGACTCCACCAAAAACCTGTTGGAACTAATTACCAAATAAGGTTGCAGAAATAAAATCAACGCACATATATCAATCACATTTCTATACACTAACAATAAAACATACAAAAAATATAAGGTGTCCCATTCATACTAGCGTCAAACCAAATTAAAATAGAAATAAATTTAACCCTGAAAGTGAAAGTTTTGTATAATAAGAACTTCGAGACTGTGATCAAACAATTTGAAGACGACACAAACAAATGGAACAATATCCCATGTTCAGGATCAGAAAATTTAATTGGATAATTTGTATAACATTATTAAAATATCCATACTAATCAAAGCCATTTGTAGGATTCACTACAATCTGTATCAAAATTCCAATGATGTTTTCCATAGAAATAAGAAAAAATTCCTAAATTTGTTTGGAAACACAGATGACTTTCAACAGCCAAAGCATTTCTGATCATACTTCAAATTGTGCTGCAAAGGTATAGTGATCAGAACAGTCCAGTCCAGGCAGGAAAGTAGCCACGCGGACCCATGGAACAGAATCAAGAGCCCAGAAATAACCGTCACGTGGAGGATCACATATTAACTGACAAGGGTGCCAAGAATACACAACGGGACAAGTGTAGTCTCTTCAAAATATGGTGTTAGGAAACTGCCTGCCACAGGCAGGAGCATTAAATTGGACCCCTACCTTATACCACTCACAAAAATTAAACAAATTGTAGAGGATGAAAGTATTTTTTAAATTTATTTTTCATTGTGTTCTTTTCATCACCATTTATCCCCTGTTACCCACTTCTGTTGGAAGTCCCCTCATACTGCTGTCCTTTTGGTAATCGCCACACCTCCCTACCCCCATGCCTCCGCTACCCCTCCACACACACCCTAATGTGCAAGGTGTACACCCCCCACGCCTCCCCACCCCACGCCTCCCCACCCCCACGCCTCCCCACCCTCACGCCTCCCCACCCCCACGCCTCCCCACCCCCACGCCTCCCCACCCCACACCTCCCCACCCCCACGCCTCCCCACCCCCACGCCTCCCCACCCCCACGCCTCCCCAGCGCCCTCCATGTGGAAGGAGTACACCGTGTGCCCAGAAAGACGGGCAAACAGCGCTTCCGAGATAACACTCAAGAGACAACCGATGAAATTGCCACGCATTTATTATACAATGTGTCAATTTCCTTGTCAGTTACATGTCAGTTACATGGCGTACTTCCTGGTCCAGGCCCGCGCCGTTTTATCGTACTTGGCCCTATCGGTTAGGTACATTCTTCCGATATGCGGCATTAACGGGTCATCTGGGTTGGGGTTGCATAGGAAGGAGGCGAGGGACAGCAACAGCTGGGGCACAGTCAGTGCCGGGAACCAGTTGGGCCCTAAGATGTCTAGACAGATTTCTCCTTCTCTGTTGATGTTGGGGTGGAAAATCCGTGTGGTGAAGCACACATAAGGGGGGGTTGAGGGGTAATCTGCTGGGAAATACATATTTAGGAAGAAGGCTCCTCCCTCGTACGGGCTGCCTTGGGGCCCCATGATCACCGCCTCCCAGTGGAACATATGTTCCACGTCCACGGGCCCAGCAGAGCACATGGGTGGGGGGTCCTTGTTGATGTGCAGGAGCTCCCTGTGCAGGCGCTTTAGAGCCCTGACTCGCACCTCCATGGGAACGGGCATCAGATCGTCCTGATAGGGAGAAGGGGGCAGAAAGGCCACGGGTTAGGGGGAGACCATGGGTTAGGGGGAGACCATGGGTTAGGGGGAGACCGTGGTTTAGGGGGAGACCGCGGGTTAGGGAGGGGCAACGGGTTGGGGGTCCACGGGTTTTGGGGGGCATGGGTTGAGGGAAAGCCCACGAAGTGTGCCCTACGGATTGGGGGGACCTTTGGTTATGGGGGCTGGCCACCCAGCAGGTCGTGGATAAGTGGGCTGAAGCCGTCTCCAGGGTCAACGGGTTGTCGGGGGACAGGGACAGTGGGGCGGAGGGGGGGCAGGGAGAGCTGGGGACTCGGCTGCACTGCGATGTCTTACCTGTAAACTGCTGTCTGATGCTTCGTCCTCAGCTGATGGTTCTAGCAGCTCCTCCTCCTCAGGGTCTTCCAGGTCTTCCAGGTCGACCAGCTCCACCTCCTCTGAGTCTTCCGATTCTGTCAGCTCCTCCTCTGAGTCTTCGGAGTCTGTAGTCTCCGCCCGCTCCGGGTCTTCCAGGTCTATCATCCACACCACCTCTTGGTCTTCCAGTTCTACGAATTCCGCCACGTCCGGGTTTTCCGGGCCTATCTGCTCCGCCATCTCTACTTCCTCCGAGACAATCTGGTCTGTCAAATCTATCACCTCCTGATCTTCCTCCGTTGTCATATCTACCACCTCCGACTCCTCGTCGGCTGTCAAATCCACCACCTCTACTTTCCCTTTCTCTGCCATTTCTACCGCCTCTGACTCCTCAGTCACTACAAACACCCAAAAACTGCCCTCCTCTGCCGCTCTTTCCTGTTGTGCACACTGGATTGCCCGACAACAGTAGGAGATCCGTTACAGGATGTCGGAGCGACCACTCTGATGATGTCACCGACTCATCATTGCTAGAGAGCTGGCCTGATGGGAGGGGCTGGAGGCTGGGAGGGGCCATGGAGGGAATTGGGGTGGAGGACAGTGGAGGGGAGTGGAAGGGAATGGAGGTGGTACAGAGTGGGAGGGACCATGGACGGGAAAGGGGTGTTACATGCTTAGGGGACATGGAGGGCAGGAGGGTATGTGGAGGGCATGAGGGAGCAAGTGTAGGAATGATGGGGAGGAAGGGTGAGAGGCCTGGAAGAAGGGAAGGGGGCGGGGTGGAGGGAGCCCCGGCTCCTCGGCTGGCCCACCACTTGCGCTCTGTCCTGGTTGGTTGGGTCCCAGGCACTAACCCCCGTGACAGTCGCCGGAATGTACAAGAGCAGTTCCATGAATTCTCCACTCCCACACCCCACGCCTCCCCCACCCGCACGCCTCCCCACCCCCACGCCTCCCCGCCCCCACGCCTCCCCACCCCCACGCCTCCCCACCCCCACGCCTCCCCACCGCCCTCCATGTGGAAGGAGTACACCGTGTGCCCAGAAAGACGGGCAAACGTCGCTTCCTAGAGAGCAGTCAAGAGACAACCGATGAAATTGCCACGCATTTATTACACAATGTTTCACATTTCCTTGTCAGTTACATGTCAGTTACATGGCATACTTCCTGGTCCAGGCCCGCGCCTTTTCGTTGTACTTGGCCCTATTGGTCACGTACATTCTTGCGATACGCGGCATTAACGGGTCATCTGGGTTGGGGTCGCATAGGAAGGAGGCGATTGACAGCAACAGCTGGGGCACAGTCAGTGCCGGGAACCAGTTGGGCCCTAAGATGTCTAGACAGATTTCTCCTCCTCTGTTGATGTTGGGGTGGAAAATCCGTGTGGTGAAGTACACATGTGGGGCTCTTAAGGGGTAATCCCCTGGGAAATCTATCTTTAGGAAGAAGGTTCCTCCCTCGTACGGGCTGCCTTGGGGCCCCATGATCACCGCCTCCCAGTGGAACATATGTTCCATGTCCACGGGCCCAGCAGAGCACATGGGTGGAGGGTCCTTGGTGATGTCCAGGAACTCCCTGTGCAGGCGCTTTAGAGCCCTGACTCGCACCTCCATGGGAACGGGCATCAGATCGTCCTGATAGGGAAAAGGGGGCAGAAAGGCCACGGGTTAGGGGGAGACCATAGGTTAGGGGGAGACCGTGGGTTAGGGAGGGGCAACGGGTTGGGGGTCCACCGGTTTTGGGGGGCATGGGTTGAGGGATGGCCTACCTGTAAACTGCTGTGTGATGCTTCCTCCTCAGCTGATGGTTCTATCAGCTCTTCTTCCTCCAAGTCTTCTCGGTCTATCCGCGTCTCCTGCTCCGGGTTTTCTGGGTCTATCAGTACCACCAGGTCAGGCTCCTCCTCCGCTGTCAAATCTATCACGTCCTGATCTTCCTCCGTTGTCATATCTACCACCTCCGACTCCTCGTCGGCTGTCAAATCCACCACCTCTGACCCCTCCATCACTACAAACACCCAAAAACTGCCCTCCTCTGCTGCTCTTTCCTGCTGTACACACTGGGTTGCCTGGCAACAGTAGCAGATCCGTTACGTGATGGCATAGGGACCATTCTGATGATGTCACCGACTCATCATTGGTAGAGAGCTGGCCTGATGGGAGGGGCTGGAGGGTGGGAGGAACCATGGGGGAGGCCGGGGGGGGGATGGAGAGTGGGAGAAACCATGGAGGAGAATTGGGGGGTGGAGAGTGAGAGGGGCCATGGAGCTGAATGGGGAGGGGATGGAGGGCCAGAAGAACCATGGAGGGAATTGGGGTGGAGGACAGTGGAGGGGAATGGAAGGGAATGGAGGGAGATAGAAGGGAATGGAGGTGGTACAGAGTGGGAGGGACCATGGAGGAGATTGGGGGGGTGGAGAGTGAAAGGGACCATGGAAGGGAAAGGGGAGTTACAGGGTTAGGGGGCATGGAGGACAAAAGGGCATATGGAGGGCATGAGGGAGCAAGTGTAGGAATGATGGGGAGGAAGGGTGAGAGGCCTAGAAGAAGGGGAGGAAACGGGGTGGAGGGAGCCCCGGCTCCTTGGCTTGCCCACCACTTGCGCTCTGTCCTGGTTGGTTGGGTCCCAGGCACTAACCCGCCGTGACAGTCACCTGAATGTAGAAGAGCAGTTCCATGAATTCCCCACTCCTCCCTCCCCAAGATTCATCTTCCCTTAACATTTTACCCCACTGGCAAAGGCTTTAAGTGAAGGGAGAGAAAAAAATATTCCATGCAAGTAGAACCAAAGGAGAGCAGGCATAGTTCTACTTATATAAGACAAAAGAAAGTTGAGGCCAAAAAAGGTAACAAGAGACAAAGAAGGTATCATATAGTGATGAAGGGGTCAATTAGTCAACAGGATGTAACACTCATAAATAATATATTCACCCAACATCAAATTTGCTAAATTTATTGAACAAACACTAATAGATCTGAGGGCAATAATAGATAACCAACCATGCATTAATAGTAGAGTAATTTAATACCCTACTTTTAACAGTAGATAGATTATCCAGGCAGAAAACTAATAAGGAAACTTTGGACTTGAACTATAATTTCTATCAAATAGGTACAGACATATATGGAACAGAATATCTAGAACATTCTATTCAATAGTAGCAGAACACATATTTTTGTAGAGTTAAAGGGAGCATATTCAGGAAAGATCACATATTAAGCCATAACACTGGTATGATACCATAAATCAATCACAGATATAAAAGTGGAAAAAAATCACAAATATGTGGAAATTAGCATGTTTCTGAATAACCCAAATGGGTCAAAAGTAAAATAATAAAGGAAATTAAAAACAAATCTTGAAAGAAACAAAAATGGAAACACAACATTCCAAACCTATGGTATGATGCAAAAAAACAGTTCTAAAAAGAAAACTTATTGTGGCAAACTCCTACATTAAGAATAAAAAAAAGAGATCAAATAAACAAGTTAACTTGTCACTGCAAGGATCTATACGAATAACAAATGCGCTCAAAGTTAGCAGAAGGAAGAAAATAAAGAGCAGAAATAAATGAAGTCGAGACAAGAAAAATGAGGAAAAAAGTCAACTTAACTAAGCTGTTTTTTGAAGATAAACCATATTCACAAATCTTTCGCTAGCCTAACTATGATAAAAGAGGGCACAAATTTTAAAAATACAATCAGAAACAAAAGGAGACGTTACAACTGCTACTACAGAAATACAAAGAATTACAAGAGGTTGCTGTGAACAATTATATGCCAAAAATTGAATAACTTAGAAGAAATGGATAAATTCCTAGAAACATACAACCTACCACCACTGAACAGAAAATGGCTGAAACAGAAAATGGGAACAGGTCATTAATGAGTAAGGAGATTGAATCCTTCATTGAAAACAACAATAAAACAATGAAAACCAAACACAGAAAAACCCAGATCCAAATGACTTCGCCGGAAAATTTTTACCAAACCTTTAAGGAGAAATCAATACCAATTCTTTTTAAACTCATTCAAGTAGTTTTTAAAAAGCAAAAGCTTCAAACTTTTACAAAGGCAACCTTCCCTTTACGCCAAATTCAAGGAAGGACACTGTAGGAAAAGAAAGCTATAGACAAGAACCCCAATGACAATAGTTGCAAAAATGCCAACAAAATATTAGCAAACCAAACTCAACAACACATGAAAAGGGATCTACACTGTGACCAAATGGGATTAAAACCTGGAATGGAAGGATGGCTCAATACATGAGAATCAATAACTTATATACACCACATGAATAGAATAGAAGGTAAAAATCATATGGTTCAATATATGCAGGAAAAGATTTTGACAAAATACAGTATCCTTTCATAATAAAAACCCTCAACAAATTGGGTATAGAAGAGCTCCCCTCAACATATGCAAACACACAATATTATATTCAATGATGAAAAGATCAGAAATAAGACAGCTCTTACTGTCACCCAACAGCAACTGGGGCTCCGCTGCCTGCCACCACCCTCTAGGCAAAATTCCGGAGGCAAAGGTTTGGTGATAAAGGAAAGGAGTCTTTATTCCAAAGCTACACAATTTTGGAAGAACAGCTTCCCACATGCATCTGTCCCTTAAGCCTCTCAATGAAGGCTAAACTCTTTAACTCTTCGGTTACAGCTTTAATCACCAGACCTGTCAGTTAGGCTAAAAATCTTTAACAGCTGAGTTTTCCTGGCATTTCCCCTGTTTTATTTATCTTATTTCTATAGGATTAGTTTACAAACTAAAACAACCTAAGATACAAAGGCTACACAATTGTGGAAGAACAAAAGACTTCCGCTTCAGAGCCCGTCCCCTCTAGAACCCCAAAGAGTAACCCTGCCACCCCCTGCCAGGCCAGGCCCGATCCTTGGCTGCATCTGGAGTTTCTTCTCCCAACCCAAACACGGTCAACTGGGAAGCACAGGCAGCTGCAGCACCATCACCTGGGCATCCTCGAGGAAGCTTCTGGCCCATAATGCCATGCGCTCTGGAGGCACCAGCTTCTCAGCCAACCCCATCCTAGACTATTTGTTCTTGTCTCAGCAACCTCCTCCTTCAGTCCCTCCTACTTCTTCCCAGGGACCTCAGCAGGTCCTTACATATGCTTTTAAAGTAAAACAGCAAAGACAAGAAAGACTTGCTCAAACTATCTTTTAGATATTCAGAGCACTTCTTATTTGAAAATCAATTTTCTATAAACAAGAGGCAGTGGGTTCTGGTCTTAAACAAGCATTCAGTAATTTTGGCCTGGTCTTATAAAATTCTACTTTTGAGTTGCCTGGTTTCATAAATCACCTGAAAAAACTTCTGAAAAGCACATCAAGACCACTGCAGTGGGGTATTACATTACAGCAAACATTTCCTAAACTTTTTTTATCTAAGAGAGAAAAGAAAGCGATGTTATCAACATAATAAAAAAGCTGCATATACTACTTGTGCTAAAGAAATCACATAGTAGACTTTCGATTAAGCACAGTCATGCAGTCCAGGGAAAGGACGGAGTTAAACTCCACAGATAATCATTTTCACCATGAGTTTCAAACATCGAAGCCATAGTACCCAATTTTTATTTCACTACCCCATGGAAGGCTGCAAGTCGTTTATGAATGCACTGTGTCCTTGATGTTTCTATAACCCACAAACAATGTTTGAGATTGTCATTGATCTCTGAAAATTGATAAATGAATTGATCAAATGCCTATTATACCTCAACACAAATAATGAATGAAAATACTGTTTTATTTCACTTACAGCTAACACCCAATGTTATTGTATCTTAGTCTTAGGTGTATACAATTATGTAACCTGCAAAGTGATCTCTCCTAACTTCCAGCGCCCACCGATAGTTATGATGATATTATTGACTGCATTTTCACCCAATCCCCTAATGCCCATCCCCTCTGCAACTGTCAGTTTGGAAAGACTATTTTTAATTTTTATGTTATTATGATATATATTATATCACTACCTTAAAATTTGGTAATTACTTCTTGAACATTACTTTCAGCTTTTGAAAACTTTCAATTGGTTCTCTTCTCTTTTGAAATCATAGTTTATTGATGATGTTGTTACAGTTGTCCCAATTTGTCCCTTGGCCCCCTTCCACCCAGCCCACCCCCATTCCCTCTCACTTCTATGTAAATGACCCTCAAATTCATGTCTTCAGTCCTATTATCTTTCTAGAACAGGAGACACTAAAATTTTAACATTTGCAAAACTGGACTCATTTTTTTTGCTCAAAGCAGTTTATTTTCCTGACATTTAATTTATTTCAACAGTCCTATTCAGCCTTGAAATCTCTATATCATTTTTGATTCCTCCCTCTCTCCTATTCCCTATGCTCATCCAGTTGCTGAATTATATTAATTTATTTTTTTATGAGATCCATTTTATTCATTCTTTTCTGTTTCCTCTGTTACTGCTTACGTTCAGGCTTGATGAATTCAAGCTTGTGCTTCTATAAGGCCTATTTATCTGGTCATCATCTCCTTATCCTTCTCACATTCAAATTGCCTACTGTTCTATCAGAAATTTCTTCTTTCAACACAGTTTTATGTATTTTATTTTCCTACTTTAAAATATCTATTGCTTCTCCCCAGCTATCACATTAACTTGAACCATGAAACTTGGCACCAAAGATCCTCATCATTTTATTTCAAATTGTCTTTATTAGGCTTTTATTTGTCTAATCTGCCAGACCATCTACAAATGATCGCTACGCAGCCCTTCCGGGATGCTTACCGATGCATGCTTTTGCTTCATTCATGATTATCTATAGGGAACCGGCCCACGTGGCAATGGCGAATGTAGCTCAGCCCTGGTTCGGAAAACCAGCAGGCGTGAGGCAGCACACAGGAGCCAGGCCTGCAGGTCGGCCTTTCTCGTGGGAATCAGGCCTGCATTGTATCTGTACTGCTTAAAAGCTTGCTTTTGCTAAAAACAACTTCCTCACTCTGAGCTGAAAAACAGCAGATGTTTAATGTATAACTTTAAAGTAACTTCTCAAGGTCTATTCTGAACTATTTTAAGGACAGGATGTGGCCAGATCTCCCATCCTTATCGTTTCCTTGCATGCACAACATTCTTTTCTTTATTATCTGTAAGCAACGACCATGTAAAGCCACCTGAGCAAAGAGATTGGTAACTTTGTTTGATGCGACCCTCCCAGAAAGGAAGAAAAGCCTGTCCAGGCAAAGGTCATGGTGCTCTCACTGAATCAGAGAATGGCCACTCTGTCCCTTTTCTCCACCGGTGATTTTGTTCGTCGCATCCACAACGCCGCGACAATTATGTTACTCCATCTTTCTGGAATGCCATTTATATCCACCCGGAATTCCAAAGTTTAGTATTCCCCCACTCCCTCTCACTACTTCTTTAATGAAACCTCTTTTGATCCTTCTAAGTAGATGTGATTCTTTATTCATTTTGTACCTACTTTAATGCACACGTCACATACTGATTTTTACTTTAGGTATGTTTCACTTATTTTCCTTCCATCCTCAGCTGCACTCCCAAGTTCATCCCAGCTAATGTGTAAACAATTTAAGAGCATAGATGATCTTTCTTATGTTCATATTCCCTGTAGTGTTTAAAAGATTGCTTACACACAGAAAGTACTCAGTAAAACCATTCAGTTGAATCAAAATTTCAAATAAGTCAGAATTCCTAATGTATGTGGTAGAGGTATAAACCATCTGTTAGTGCACATGAAGGGAGAGGAGGGCTACTAGATTCTTCAGTAGAGCAAGTGTGACAATAAACATAGCTACACCATGGGCTGTCCCCAAATACATTTCAGATGACACAAAATATGCGTCATAGATCTTCACTGCACATAAGCGACTGGCTGTGAAATAATGGATGATCAGGAAACTAAAACAGCCTGTGTAGCTCTGGAGGGCAGCAAACGTCCTTATTTCCTTCACCATTGCATCCTCTAAGATGGTGGACAAATCGATACAACCCAGAAATTCCACTGGAGCATTAATTCAGAGACATGACAACTCACTTCACAGAAAAGCTTGTATGTGAATGTTCATAGCAGCTTTGTTTGTAAAAGCCATACATTTCGGTCGACTAGATGTCCCTCAACTGGTGAATGGTTAAAAAGATGTGGTGCACACATACAATGAAATACTACATATGCAATTAAAATAAACTATTGATACATACAAATACTACTCAGCAACTTAAACAAATAAACATATTGATTCAACTTAGTTGAATCTGCTTGAAGTTACATAGAGTGAAAAAAATGAATCCCAAAATGTTACCTACTTCCTTTACCCTGCCTCCTGCACTGAAACCCTGGAAATGTCCACTTTTCCTCTGTTTCTAAAGACTTTCATTTCAAAAATTGCATATAAATGGAATCAAATTGTAGGAAGTTTGACTATGGTGGTACATTCACAAATTTTCAGTCGTGATAAAATGTCATAGAACTAAGTATAAACATGCACACAGACGCTCACAAATGAATGCGAGTACACCTAGTGAAATCTGAATAAGATCAGCTGGTTCTATTGTCAATATTCTCACTGTGCTACTGTATATCTTTGCAAATGTTACTACTGTACAAATCAGGTGGAAGAGCGTATTTCTGTATTACTTCTTATAACTGCATGTGGATCTGTAATTATCTCAATAAAATGACCTTTCTTTTTAGAGGAAAATAAATCTTAATTTCTTGTATTAGTGTTAACAGTGGGAGATGAAAAGAATTATACAGCAGGAAAACAAACCACCCAGAGACATATTGAACACTGTATTGTGTCCTCTCGCAACACAGAGTGCTGCTAATATGCTCATGACCTTACCCAGTGTCAGAAGAATTATTCCTGGTGGTCCCATAGAAACCTTGTTAAACATAATATAATGCTTTGTGCTACAATATGCTTAGAGTAATACCTAAGGGACCTTAAGAGTAAAATAAAATATTACCAGAGTGCTGTAGATATTATTTACCATACTAAATATTCCCCTGGGAAAAAATACTTAATTTCCAAACAAATTACATAGACATGAACTTAGCAGTCTTCTCATAAATTTTAAATGGTTATTATATTTACAGTAATTTTAAAAATATTTTATTTTAATGCAAATAAATTTTCATATCTAAATATATATATATATAAACTTCAAGAATCATCAGTACCACATTCATTATTTGGATTGCCAAGAAAAATTTGATCTATAAAACATGCACCAATTATTTTACACATATATTATAATTTTTAACTCATTTTATTTCCATATATCTCTATTCTAGATTTGTGCTCGTTAATTGTGCTCTTTCTCTTGAATATCTATGAATCAAGTGTGTAGATCTGAAGGGAGAAATGGTTTCATAAAAACAGCTATCCAAGAGATGAATGTTCAGACACTTAAAAATTTAAATTAGGAGTTAAAATAAGGAGTATCTCAAAATTATGCTTGAGGGACAGGCACTCAGCCAAACCACAACCAGATTCCTAACCCATGGTAGGGTCATGCAATAGTAAAGCATAAGTGATTTTCAATTGTATCTCTAACACTTTATTTCTTAAAAAGTAGTTCAGAAGCAGATATATTAAATATAGTCAGTAGATAATTGGGGTGTTAATCTCCTTCTTTGTTTTCTCTACATTTTGGAAATATCTCATAAGTAAACGTAACAGTAATAATGTAAAAATTCTAGATATTTTATGCTTATAAAAACATGCTTATCTATATTTTCTGCAACTTGATTTTGTACTGATGAATATAAACTTTTATAGTTGCAGAGCGGCCAATTACATGCAGGTACTATAATGTAGTCATCAACACCGATAAGCATTTTAATTGCTTCCAATATTTTATTAAAATGTGGTCTCTAAATATTGTTCACATTTGTGCAAATCCTTGCTCGAAAAAATTTGGAGACATGGATCTTATAATTTATGGTTTTGTGTAATTTACATTTTAATTAATATTTCCATTGGTCCTCTGCATATTCTCCACAAATTTATTGTTGTAACAACATTATATGAATATGTTCTCATGAACACTCTCCATTTTTTATATATGAAATCATTGAAAATGTGATGAGAAGAACATTTTAATTTCTTTGATTAGCAAACTTGAAGTTTCTTTTCCTATTTTATGAGCATTTTGCAATTCTTTTGTTCATTCTTCTTGTGTTCATTTATTTTTATGAGGTTTTCATTTTTATTGGTTTACACATTCTTGTATATTATAGGTACTGTTCTGTCGTAGTTGTATTTCCCAGTTTGCTACTTGTTTTCTAAATTTGTTTATAGTGTCTCTTGTCACATAGGCTTTTTAAATGCATTTAAACCTGCCTGAGTTATTTTACATTTTAAATCTTTGATTTATGTATATATTCTCTTATATTTTCTTTTGATACTTAAAATTTATCATTCTTTTGGTTTACATTTAAATCTTTCTACCATCTGGAATCTATTTCTGGAAATAGTGATGTGAGCTAAATGTCTAGCTATATTCTTTTCCCAAATGGCTAATTATTCAAACACAATTTATTGAATAATTCATCCTTTCTTTCCAATTACTTGAAACACTACCTTTTTAATACAGATTGGACTTTCTAACATACAGTGTGGACAAGCTACATGCAAACATTTCTAAATAGTTTCCTGATCAACATTACATGGGTTAACGTTTATTTTTTAAAATATTTTATTTCTTTATTTTTAGAGAGAGAGAAGGAAGGAAGCGAGGGACAGAAACATTGATGTGAGACAGAAACATAGATCAGTTGTCTCTCTCATGTGACCTGACCGGGGGACTAAACATACAACCCAGGCAGGTGCCCTGACCAAGAATGGAACCAGCGACCTTTCACTTTGCAGGACAATGCCCAACCAACTGAGCCACACCAGTCAGGGCAATTAATGTTTCATATTAGTTTTTGGTACCAAAAACAGAGCTTTGCACTTCATAGGGTCAGATTATATCAAGTAAAGTAGAAACATCTATTCATAAATGAGACAAAGTTACTGCCAACTTTTTTTCTAAATTTGTCATGTTTGATTATCAGTGTTACTCTAGACTGATAAATGAGTTCAGGTGGTTTCCTTCTCTATCTGTGCTATACAATGGTTTAAAAAACATGAATTATTTATTACTTAAAAGTTAATTGAACACTTGGCAATTATTTAGAGAACAGCAATTTTCTTTGTGACTTGAATATTATTAAATAGATGATTGCTATTTGAAGTGTGCCATAAATATTTGAAGACAATGTACGCTTTCTGTTTAAAAATACTACATAGATAGATGAAAGATAGGTAGATAAAGGTGTGGATGGATGGTTGAAGGTGTGGCTAGATGGGTGATGGATGGATGGGGTGGATGGGCGAGTGTATTGGGACATTCTCTGAAACGAAAGATTTGTCTATTGAGGTATGAACAACCTTAAACTACAGCAGATGTGAGGTTACAGTTATTTTCAACATCCCCAGTTCAAATCCTTAGCTTTGTCTTCCTTGTCACTGCAAATAATTTTGCTTTGCTTTAACACTTCAGGCATGGTGAATATTTTTCCTAATTTCACATGAAAATAAAGACATAGATGAGAAAATAATATGTAGATATACAGATAAACACACACCTAGACAACTCTTTAAGCTTTTGTCACCTAACAAATCCACAGTAGATTAAAATGGTTCAAAGATTTGTTTCCTTAGTGTTTGTGATTGTCTAGTAAATAGCCTAGAGAATGATGGCAGTAGCAGGTGATGAATGTCTGCCCCTTAAGCCATAGTGACAAAACTGCACAATCAACTAGCAAAGAACTGGGAGCGTGGCTCCAGGGTCCTCCATCCTGTTAGCTCCTGACTCCTTGTCCTTTAGGACAAATGATGCTTCTGAGAAATGACATTGGAACTGCTTGAGATGATTTTAAACCAATAGCTGGAAAGAAGGGAGTATCCATTTTCAAAGTTGGATTGTAAAAAAAAAAAAAAAGACCTCTAAATGAAAAGTAATCTAGGAGCTCTGGGAGTTGCTGTGGAATGGGAATAAATTTTGACGTATGTACGATGACTGAGTTTTTCAGACTTGCTGCGCACCACAGTGCACATAGTTAGCACTGGACACCTAAATATTTGTTGCGTGTACGTCTCATATTAAGTGTTTTTATCAAACAACAGCAACAAAACAATAAACCTACAAAACTATAAATTCTTCAAAAATTCATAAGGTCTTTCCCAGATGTATGAGAAATATATGATAATGCAAAAGTTAATTCTAGAATCTAAGGATATAATAAATAAAGTTGCACATTTTCATGTATGATTTTTGTACTTTTTAAACTAAATGGTCATTTGTTTTGTGTAACAGTTTGCATTTTTTTCCAGCGAAAGCGATTAAATATGTTTACGGTCCCTAATTTGCTTTTCACATCTCTGGAAATATTGTCATGTCTCCTTTGAAGCTTTTTCTTTACTGTTTGCACATGTGATGAAACAGCCACCTGCGAAAGTCTTCACAGACCGACTGTGACATGGAAGGATCATTAACAGTGAGGTTCCTGAAGCCTCTCAAACACTTTCTACGGATGCATGTTCTATGCTCTTTTGGATACAGATATTGACTTGTAGTGATTTAATGGATTCTTCCTCTTTTCTTTCAAGACCCTGTAATATCTTGCTCCTTCTGGTGTCTTAGAGACATGCTCCGCTGTTCTGGAGGAGGCTTGAAATCGGCCCTTCCTCCCACTTGTTCAGAACAGTGCCAGTCACAGGAAGACACTGTTATTTTTTTTGTGGCCTCCACAAAACTAGGTTGGTTCCATCCGGGCTCTGGGTGAAGTGAAACAGAAAGGCCAGCACGCTGGAGACAATGCACATAAAGGCCCAGATGTCTGAGGCGTGTTCTCTTCCCTTCCCGTGGAAGAGGTGGGGCCGAGGTGATCTCTCCATGCGGAGCTGGGCTGCCTGTCATGTTTCAGTGGGGCTACCCTTGGAATTATGCTCCTCTGGGGTGCTGCAACTTGCTGTTTTCTAGACCTCTTGCAAAGCTACTTTGTTCCACATCTTACTCTCTACTTGGTGTTTCTGTGGGAAAACCAAGGCCTGGACTTCTGTTTCTCTATCTCACAGATGTTACTCCCTTGTTGGTTTCATTGATGATTTATATTCCAGTTTTCCTAAAATAAGTGAATTGATATCCAAACTTAAGAAAGAGGATCTAAAAGTATTTAGAAGTTCTGTTTAGGTTGATGGAGCTTTTTTTTACTCAATTCTGATTTGGCCATTACATTGGTGGATGCTCAAGTGCTGAGACTCAGAAAATTTCATTCTATGATAGTTCAATTTCTTTTGATAAAAAAAAAAAAACAACTTCTTGTATCTGGAAGATAGACTTATATCTGGAAGGTAACACTTCTTTTGTAGGGGAGAGGGAGAAAATTGACTCTTTTGAATTCAGTCTTTCAGTCAATTCCTTGTTTTCATCCCAATGTTTCTCTCTAAAAATCTCTTAAGCAGGAGACAAGGTGAAAATAGACACCACAGACTTCCAAAGTGTCTGGAGTGGAAGCCCGTCAACCAGACAGAGAAATGGCATGTCTTTCCAATACCTCCTTCAACTCTAAAAGTGAGCATGCATATTCTAAGTTATTTTCCTAATTCAAATGGCATGTTAAAATTTGTGTTACTTTACAGGATTGATTATGAAAGCAGAGGTTGTTTACCAATTTGGGAGAAAGGATGAAAAGAGAGACAGAGAATCTCACAGAAATACAATTCCTGTCTTGGGTGGAATGGTATAAACACATCCTGTAAGATACGCTAGTGCACCTTTGAAAGGATGGCAGAACCATTTTGTGTAAATGTAGATGAGTGAATTATAATTATAATAGCACTAGCTGCCATCATTGGTTTTCAGGCACCATATTTGCATAGTACAAATAAATTAATCTCCACAGTAACCCTCTATTTTACTCTCGCTTAAGACATTTTTAATCCCAAAGGATACTTTTGTCTTCAGTACACTGAGATTCAACTAATTTTGCAACTAAAACATATTATGCAATTAACCAGTAACAGCATAAACTCCATTAAGATACATTAACACATCCATTCTGTAGGCAGAAGGCCTGGGGCAAAATAAAAGCTAGGCATTAAACAAGTAGGTTACCTCTATCCCCTTTTCCTAGAGTAGCTGTTATACAAACCTCACACTTAATCCTAAGGGCAACAGACTAAATTACGTCATTGTTGTTTAACGGATAGCCTCTTCAGAAGTCTACACATTATTCATTTCTTTGATAGTCATGTAAACTCCCCAAGAATTAATAAACATTACTTAATATAGAAAGTTATCACATTATCCTGGCAACTTTGATTGAAGTTTGGCTTTGGAATCAGACTCTTTGAGGTGCATCCTAAAACAATAACCTTTTAATGTCAAAATAACTGACTTTCTAGTCTGTACTTAATGCAAATTTTCCAGTTTATAAGGCTTTCTTTTCATTTTAATTCAGAAAGAATGCACTGTTAAATGTTTCATGTAAGAACCTGACTGGTACCTTGTGAAATATAACTTAATGTGAAGAGTGATATCTTTTGTTACATTTTGAATAGAATATTCAAAATATTCAATTTGAGTACAATTTGTATAATAGGTTCTTTGAATAATTCAGATGTATTCATTTGTTCTTGATTAGTGAATCAAGACCTGAGAAAGAATATATTTTATGACATGTGGCATTAATAATTTATTACTTCACTCACAAATCTTTCTTTCAGAAGAGTAGCAGGAAACTTTCAGGGTAAGTAATTCTAAAAATCATCGCTATACTAAAGCCAGGTAGCCACAGCATGTTATGTGTGATAGGTCATTTTTTACTTTTTTTTTCTATTTTGCCATTTTGCTTTTTACTCCAGTGGCAGGTTATTTTTGCTCACTTATCCCAGGTGCACCAAGAATTTACGAGCTGAAGCCCCTTTGTTAGCTCACCCTGGCTGTTATCTCTAACCCAGGTGCACTAAGTGTTTATCAGCTGATGCCCCCTCTAAATTAGAAAGTGTCTATGTGTAGTTTCTCCCGCCCACTGCTATTATTGGGCAGCTCCAAGGACATGAGTCTAGTTTTTTGCCTTTAAAAACCTTTTAGTCTGTAAGGCAGCGTGGTTCTCCCATCTTCTGCCTCTGAAGGTGGGAAAACCCGTCCCTGGCCAGGTAAATAAACGCCACAAATTTGTTTCTAAATTGCCTCGTGTCCTCTTTGCTTGTGAATGCTCCATAACATTATGAAGAGCAATCTTGATGGAATTTATAAAAGAAGTTTTTCTATGAACTCTCTGCCCTGGTGACCTTTGGAACCTAGCCCATCATCCTTGCTCTGTCTGGACCCTGGAAGCAGACAGCAGAAGAGGTTTGAATCTCAGCACCACAGTCTACTAGCTACGGAAGCTTAGGTGGCGGAGGAGTAAGTGGAAGCTACACTAACCCCCTCCCAGGACCAGTCTGGACTTACAACTTAATTGTGGAGAAATCATCTGGAATAACCAACTGAGCACTAGCTGGAGAGAAGCCTTATAACCACAGACAGACAGAAAAAAACAAAAAAACAATTAACCACAACAAGACTGGTAGGGGGCATGGAGGTGGCATGTGCCCAAAGGTGACAGCTGAAGGTCCAGAGAAATATTTCAGCATCCAGGGGGTTCCCCCTGTGATGTATGCGGTCTAAACCTCAAGCTGGGCTCCCTAGCCAACAGCACCTGAGCTGGACAGTAACCCAGATAACATCCAGCTGTGAAAAGCAGTGGGGTTTCTGTCTGCCAGGGAGAGCCAGCTGGAGACTCAGAGTGCCTCTTAAAAGGCCAAGGCACAAAATTTTGTTTGCAGCCACTTACCCAGGGCTCCAGCAGGAGGAGAAAAGAGTAGACTAGAGACACATGAGGAGAGTCTGGGGTTGGTGGCTCTGGGAAGAAAACTGAAGGAACAGCAGCCAGGATCCCCATACTGAATCGTTCCCCACACTGCAGGGGCCGTATTCTCAGGCAGAGCACTTCTTTCCAAGTGGCTTCAGCCTAAGGGCAAGCAATAGCCCTGCCCACGGACATTCCTCTGCTCCATCCTGTGGATCTTAAGCCAGGCTCCTGATTACAGCTACATCACTTTAACAACTGATCAGTTTAACAGCTGGTGAGTGTAACAATGAAGGTGGAAAATACAAAAAGCAGCCAAAATGGGAAGACAAAGAAACAAACCCCAAATGAACAAACAAGAGAATACTCCAGAAGAAGAACTAGATGAAAAGGGAGCAAGCAATTTATCCCATAGATATTTAGTCCCCATTTCTCCCCCATCCGAAACAAAATAAATGTACAAGCAGAACAGAAACAGACTCATAGATACAGAGAGCTTTCTGATTGAAACCGAACACATACATTTGTCTTCTTGCTCTCTTGAGCTAATGTTGCTATGGGATTCGTGAGTCTCTGGAAAGGTTCTACCTATTCTCCAGTGAAAATATTGGAAATCTAAGGTCTAGATAGCTGGAAAGGGTCTTAAAAGGAAAAGCAACAGAATATTTTAATACATGAGAGCTTCTCTTAAAAATACATGAGCTCATGCCAAATCTGTAACAAATATATTTCCTTTGAAAGTCAATAATGAATGGTAATAAATGAACCAATTTCTTTTTTATTGTTTTGAACATTTTATTTTTAGAGAGAGGGGAGGTGGGGGAATAAAGAGAGGGAAAGAAACATCAATGTGTGAAAGACACATCTACTGGTTGCTTCTCACACGCCCCCAACTGGGGACCTGGCCCACAACCCAGGCAGGTGCCCTGACTTGTGAATTGAACCAGCAACCCTTTGGTTCGCAGGCTGGTGCTCAATCCACTGAGCCACACCAGCCAGGGCTGAACCAATTGATTTTTAGACTAACACATTTTTTATAATGAGAAGTGTCAAACCTATAGAAAAAGTAAAGAGAATTTTATAATAAAGCCACATGGTCTCGTTACCAAATCTGTATGTCCTTTTTGAAGAAGTGTCTGTTCAGGCTCTTTGCCCATTTTTTAAATTGGATTGTTTGTCTTTTTGGAGTTGAATTTTCTTAGAAGCTATTTTTACTACACCATCAACAACTTATTTTATAAATCAGTGTGACTACTTCTGGCAACAAGATCAGCAATTTCAATTATGTTTTTAATCAAGCTAAATATTAGGCCATGAATTTTTGTACTTACTGAATGAAATGTTAGAGATTTTTCAACATTCTTTTCCAGTGCAGCACGTTTCCCTATTCACAGAGTTTATACTCATTGCGTTCACCTTTGCAGGTTCTTGCTCATGTTATTATGATAATGTCTGCATTTGATTCACACATGGCTGGAGTCAGGATGGAAAAGAACACAAATTAACTCACACATATATTATACTTCTCAAATGCCTATATCTCTTTTTGCCGGAGGTTAATTTTCTGCTTGATTTAAATTTTGGTTTTGTCTTCCTTCATCAGCAAACCCTTGGTGATAATGAGTAAGTCAATATCACAATAATAGAAAGGGGGGTAAAAAAAGAAGGAACACATAAGGCACCAGGTTAGGTGTTCTGTGACTGTTAATCAAACTGCAGGACTAATAAAAGTGCAAAATGCAACTGACTATTAACTAATCCCGTGCAGCTGGAGAGCATTCAGTGAGCTGGGGTTCTCCGCAGTAGCCAGAGTGAAAGTGAAGCTGAGAGTGTAGCGATTTTGTTCCACTAGTATTACCGCCATTCTCCAGAAACTTATTTTACTTGGACCCTAAAGGTCTACAGTTGTGAGTACTTGAAACACATGAGTTTGTTATTTTATTATTATTCATTTATTAATGTATTATTTTCCATACAAACAATTGTGAGCCTACTTTCTCCCACCCTGTAAAAAAAAAAATCTAAGTTTGTCTTGAAAGATGCAAAATAAATTTTCTAAAACACTACATTATTATTAACCAATGTTACAAAGTGAGAGAAGCGATGTCCATTCAAAGAATTAGTGAAGGTCCTAACGGAGGAAACCAGAAAAGGAAGGTAACTCATGGACATATACCACCAACAAGGTGCATTTTACGCTCTATGATTTAAGAACCAATTTAAAATGAAATAAAAACCGTTGACTTTTGAATGAACAAACACGACAACAAAAGTGCCTCTTTATTTTTATAACTTTATTAATACCTATATTAATGAATATAAGAAAACATGCAATACAGAACCTGAAATAGAACAACCCATACTCATTTGCCACTGGACTACATACCGCCCCCTGGGCCACACGATAGCCAACCAGCTCCCTCCCAAAGCACGACCAAGGCTGCTTTGGGCCACTGTTCATTTCACACGCTGTATGACGTCACAGAGGAGGGATCTTCTCCAAATACAAACTTAAATCTATATTTCATAAAATCCCAAGTATTTTAAGCAGAGATAGCATAAATTTCACACATTTTGTTTCTAAAAATATCACATACAATCACTAAACAATTGCCTTCCTTTTTTTTCCATTTGTGCACACACATGTTTCAGAGTAGCCTTTCCATGACTACTGCTGTTGTCAACTTGCACTGCTTTTAAGTCACATTTACTGAAAGCGCATGGATTGTTAGTGTACAAAAGCTACTATGAATGTTTTAAAGTCTCTGCCTAAAATTGCTCTGGTGTGGTAATTGGCACGTAATGTCACAAGGTTTTGTCCGAACACAGTTCAGCTTCTCTTGCTCTCATGTTTCCAGGGCAATTGGACCCCTTGGAAACAGCCCAAATAGTGCCTAGTGATTGTGATAAAAACTTTATCTAAACATAATTATGAATTTGGCTTGAAACAAATATGAAAGAAGAAGGACAAGAAAATATAAGTCAAAAGAGCGAAAAGAAAGCCTAAACAACTAGATATTCATAAATGTGTGTTAGGAGATATATGAACATCTGGTCTTAATATAAACAACAAAAAACTTGTTGAAAAATACATGTGGGTCAAACTGACTTAATTTTTTCATGACTGACGAAGATTTCTTTTTAGCATGTGACATGATGACATGATAAGGACTGCACAATTTGTTTTTAGTCGACTTTTGTCCATTTTCACGGAAGTGTGTGACAAATAGTTTGGGAAGGCAAAGGCTCTTCATAACTGTCACCAATACACAGTAGCACTCATCAATAACAGCCATGTTTGCTAACCAAATTTACATTACCAGAAATAAAATGCTCCATAACTAAATTAGGCTACACAAACTGTACTCTCTAAATTTATTACATTGTTTGTATCACATTATGTAACTTTGTTTTAATACACCCACACAGTATTATCTTAAACTTGAAGATAAAATTCAAGAAAACAATGTGTATGCACTTAGCATAGAAGATACAAGGTGTTTGAATACATACTTATAAATGTGATAATATTAACGCTATAGCAAGTAAATGATCAATCACATGTAACTGAACATGGCCACAAAAATTGAGTAACCAGTCTCACTGAACATATGATCATACTTGTCATTCAATCTGAAGTTTGCATTTCAAACTACGTCAAATCTTTCTTTTTTTCAAGGGAATTGTTTTTGATTGGTGGTAAAACAAGACTTTTCCTAGTTCTGGGACTAAAGTTTTTGTACATCAGAAGAACCACCTGTGAGCTTGGTCAATCTATAGCTTGGCCAATCTGTAGCTCTGTCTATCCACACAAGGAAAGAATTGGCAGTGCGATGAGAAAGATCTCATCAGATCTGAAGCCTTGGAAGTCACAGGTCGCCAAGGCCAGACCTAGTGGAAGCTTGGAAAGAGAATGCATAGGGGAGACGGACTGGGCTCACGCCCCTTGCCTCTTTGGCTACTTCTAGCCTGCTTCCAGTCAAAGCCTCTCTGGTACAAGCCAGAGGGTGCCCAGTCTTTTAATGTTCTGAACACAGTCTAAATCTGACTGTATAGTCAGAGTTAGAAAGGGCAATAAAAGCATATTTGTTCATTCCTATATCTCTAGGAAAGGTATCAAAGCTTTACCAATTTTTAGACATGAGCATTTAAGAGCACATTTTTAACTCAATAAACCACACTACTAGACAAAGATTCCCAAATATCTAACTTTGGTTCCTATTCTGATTTTTATTAACATAGCAACCAGGCATATTCTTAACATATTCTTTAATGATTTTTTCCAGTTTTTCCTTTTTGTCTCTTTTATGTATTTAGTTCTGTGTGTGTAGATCTCAACGAAAATGTGGAGAGAAAAAAATGTGAAAATAACTAAAATACAAGAAAAAAATTCTCACACATTATCTTTGTAAATTTTCAAAGGAAAAAAAAAAAAAAAGAAAACAGCCTACAGTCTACTGGAAGCTCTGATTTTGTCATTCTGGGTTTCTTTATCTTCCCCAGGTTTAACATCTTCATTAGCAATAACATCAACAATAATATCAACACCCATGGTCATACTTCAATAAACTTGCCAACATCCTCAGTCCTTCAGGATTCACATGCACCTGGACTACCAGTATGCTCCAGATCCCTTCTAAGATGAGCAAACACAAAGGAGAAAAAAATATTAATAATACTCATTAAGTTGAAATTTCAGTAATTAAATTCTTGTAGTTGGAGGTTAAGAAGTTATTCTACACACCAAACCAAATATGATTTAAAGAGCTTCACAACGGGAACAATATATCCTCAAACGCTACGTACTCTGCTGGGCACGAGAAGAGAAGCTTTCTCAACATTCAGCGGAAACCTTCACCAATGAAAGTATACATTAACCACAGTTTATATTACAACATTTACACAAAGTTGGATCATAAATTACATATCTTCAAGTTACACATTACAAAGTCTACATCTAATTTAATGAACAAGAGATATTCACTGCCCCCCACCCCCAATTAATACATCAATTGTCTCTTGGTTTAGTGTAATACTGAAACAAGACACTTTCTGGGTTTCACTGTGGAGAAAACTTAAGTCGGTGCTGTTTGTGCCAGTCGGTGAAATGCGCACACAGAAGGGACCGAAAAGGAAATAAAGAACAGGCAAGCGAAGGAAACGAATGTTCCCTACGAATACTGTTGTATTCTTCGCTTAGAACATATTTTGTTTTCATGTATGAGATTTTGTTGGTGTTGTTTTTAGTCATTGTTGTTATCGGGGTATTTCTTGTGTACCCCAAGAAGCAGTCATAGACCTTATTTCTCCCTCTGCACATCTCCTTAAAATTCTGTCCTGTAACACCTTGATGTGGATTTAGAATTATATTTCTTGAAAAGTCCTTCCTGATTCTCATCTTGTTATCAGTGGTTTTCTTCAGTAAGTTGAGCTAGAATGACAAAAATCCCTTAGTCGTATAGGTTTATTATGTGGTTTTATCTACAGTTATATTAATTTATTTATTCTGGTTACTGCAGCCTATTCAGCTGTCATATCAATGTTTAAAACATCCTGCTATTCTTTAGAAAGTAGCAGTTTCCAGTCATCACTCTAAATGAATCACACATCAAATGCATCCACTTTTCTTGTGATTTCTAGGCTGTTCTATACAAATTCCAGAAGGTAAAGACCTAATTGATAGTGGAATATAGGCTTAAATTGCAGATACACTTTAATTTCTGATGCACTTTACACTAACTTACAAAAATAAATTTCTATAGAAAGAGGCCCATTTTAGCAAGCAATTGCCTCATTTGGGCACAGTTATTGCACTTCAGTGTCTCGAACTCTACTAAAGAGTAGAGAATAGGCTATAGACATGTCTGTACAGTGTATAGATATATGTTTTACTGAAAAGGTATATACAAATGTTATCAACAATATATTCTTCAAATAAAGGTAGGAAACATAAAAAGAGAGAAAATATAAGAGTTATTTACACGCTGTCCTGTGCATTTTTGTACAAACACGAAAAACAAAAGACGAGAGCCCGACGAGTATCAAACAGAAGGACACACAGAAATGCTACCCTACGTCTACCTTCTAGCGTTATCTGAACAAAACGAGATAAACTAAAGGTACTCTTGGAAAATCCGATATTTGCTAGTTTTCCATTTGTTACCTCCTAGGTCTACAAAAATCAGAATGGAAAAAAATCAGTAATATTGCACATTTTGTTAAAAATAAAAGGCAAGTTACAGTGCATCAGAAATACTGTACAGTACATATAAATATCCAACGTGGTAAGCCTTTCTGTACAAAGGGGGACGAATTTTTTAAAATCCTTTTCTTTTTAAATACACATTCTGAATTAAACGAGTTGTGAATTTATTTTGATCTTTTGACTAAGGGTCTAGCTCTAGAGTTTGTTCCGGTATCTGCTTCTATTTACATAACTATTTACAAAGCTAACAATTTGGAATAGTTGTTGCAATTGGATCCTAACTTTGGATTATGTACATCCTGTTGACACATAGGAGCTACCGTTGTAGCTTTATAAGGGGTGCTCCTCCATGATGGGAGAATCCCCCCGAGCAGATCGGGCCTGTTGGCCTGGAGTGAAGGTTTTCAAGGGAATGACTTTCATCGAGTCGTCACTGGGATGAAGTCTCTCAGACATGGTGTAAAACTGAGATCTTGCACCGGCTTGCGCTCCCTGCTCAAGAGCCAGCAGCCCTTCGGGTCCAGCCTGCGCCAGGGGAGGGCTGAAGCGGAGAGCCGAGGCCTGGGCTGGCGGGGGGCTGTGACACAGGGCGATGGCCTGGGTCGCCGGCGGGCTATGGCAGAGAGCGACGGTCTGTGTCACCGGAGGGCTGCGGCGGCGAGCGGAGGCGGGCGTGTGCGGGGGGCTGGCGCGGGTCAGGGACGCGGGCATCCAGCAGGCGTCGGAGTGGCCCAGGATGAGGCATTCCTGCGTGCAGTTGTCGGAGGCCTCTTCCAGGGTGGGCTGCACAGTGATCTCTGCAGCTGGGGGCGGGGGGGGGGGCGAGAGAGAAAATACGCATGTCAGGGCCCACGTTTATTGGCTGGCGATCGGCAGCTTCACCCCAACGGCGCTCCCGCGCATGCACCACGTCTCATGCAGTTTCCTGCAGGAACATCAAATCACACAGGTGACGCAGCCCTCCCACGGCCCAGACCGGGTGGCCCGCGGCTTCTGGCTTTCCTCAATATGTTAGCAATGGATCCTTGATGTGTCAAAAATCATTCCCAGAGGAACGGAAGCACCCCAGAGTGGGTAGATAGAGTCTCATGTTCATATTTAGGATATTTTGGCTCAGTCTCCCAAAGGTACATGTATGTAATTGTGTTTGTGACTATAAATGGAAACTGTGGTCATTGATCTACACATCACGGTCCGTTGATATGTGGCTGCAAACTAACACAAACTAAGGACATAAGTAAAATGAAGGGGAAAACCAGCCATCAAAACGTATGATGAACTAAACAATTATAACTCACCATTTGATTAAGAATCTAATTAATTAATCTGAGAATATATCTAATAATAATTAACTTGAAAACATAGTTTATTGAACTTTAAAATGCGTTTTTATTTCAAAAATGAAATGTAGCTACAATTATCTCAAATATAATTGATTTTTGCATTTTATTTTCTGAAATAATGACAAACCAGTTTAAGGGCATAATAAACCACAGACATAAAATGCTTAGTGTTAAACTGTAATACTTTCTAAAGCTTTGTAATAAGGTATCTCAGAAGTTTTCAAATGCCAATAGGTATCAAATCTCAATAAGCACACCGTACAAAGACTGGCTAAATAAAAAATAGAGTTCCTATGTCAACATAAAATATAACTTCACAACAAGGAATGTTATTAGCTATATTGAAGGATGTAGCATAATAAAGACATCAATTCCCTGAAAAGACAAATTAAAAATATCAATTCATGATCCTATGAATCTTCAAAAGAGATACAGATCAAGCACAGTCATTATTCTATCACCCTTACAAATAAAGAATAAGATGTATAAGAACTGACTCTCATTAAGACTAAATATTTCTATTAAATAACCATTTACTATGTGATTAAAATTTAAGATATCTTATATTTTTACACAATCGTATTTGAGAAATAGGGAAGGTAAAGTTTTATGTATTGGGGTGATATTAAATTATAAAGTATGCACATAAAAGCAATTCATCCGGCAGCCTTAAATTTTATGATAAATATTGTTGCAATATTAAATCATTTGCCTATTTATAATTCATTAGATATTATTTTTTGTTTATTAAACTTATTGGGGTAACATTGGTCACTTTTAATTACACTGCCTTTGAGGTCAACTTCATAAAATCCTTTCTAAGACCAAAATCCATAAGTTTAGTACCTATGTTTTCCTCTATGTAATTTATTGTTTCAGATGTTGTATTTAGTTCTTTGATCCATTTTGAGCTAATTTTTGTGTATGGTGACAAACAGCAGTCAAGTCTGGTAATAAATAACCAGAAGCTTATTGACATTATTTGCTTTAAAAAACCTCTTTAACTAATGGTTATTGCTATAGTTAGGAACATTTATGATAAAAAAGAAAACTATTCATGAGCTACAGCTGGATGAAATCATATATCCAGAGCTACCAAAAGTAAATCTTATACACAGTTTAGTGTACAGGATATTCTCCACAATATGTGGGTTCGTGTACAATTTATAAAAACTAAAGCTTTTACTCTCAGTAATTCAGGACACCTTGGATGAAAATCCAAGTTTAATTTTTAAAAGTTTCATGATAAACTTCATTGTTGCACATCTAAGAACACAAAAATTCACCAGCTGCTAGTGAATCAATATTAAATAACCGCACAAAAACAGAAGTGCAGTTAATGTTCTAACAGTTCCTATTTGAATGAGTACTGCTAAAATAGTCTCTGTTAGTAGACAGTACAGTAACCCTTAATATTATTGACATCATTTAATTAGCCTAACTATTCCCCAAAGAGATAGTATGAGGCAAGCATGCATTAACTCAGTGTAATTTCAAACAAACCTGTATTGTGAATCAGTAGAGTTAAAATTAATTACACTCAAAACAACATTCTCAGGGTGCTTCTATAACTCATTAATAATATTTAACTTTAAAGAAATAAATTTTTTCCTAGGGAAATATATGGTTCTCATGCAGCACCACTACCCTGTGGCTATCACAGTCATCTTTTATAGGGAAAATGTGAGGTAGTCATATAGTTGAGTATTTGATCATGTTGAAAGGCAACTTGAATTAAAGGTAAGGTTTTAACGATGACCAAAAATCTGCCAATATGTATATCAATGAAGTATACTGGAAAAATACAATATGCAGCAGGATAATAAAAATGCCTATTCATAAAAACATATGAGTTACTTCCAGAAAAAGTCCAGCCATTGTTAATATAATGAGAATGATTTGTATGCTATTGATGTAACCTGGCAGCCAAGGAAAGTGCACTGGACTGTACATGCATGAACAATGACGCCTTCACTGTACTACCCAGTGCGGGCAGAAGACTCCATTGAGTGATCACATGTTCTATGTGGCTGTCACATTCAGAATGGCTCTGCATCCAATTTTGCGTTAAAGCTTGAATATTCTGACATGGAAACTATTGGGATGACTCAGAAGGCCACAGCCATGGGCACCTGGTGATTGGAAGCTCCATCATGACAATGTGCCCACTCATGCATCACGTCTCCTGCAGACTCTTTTGGCGAAATATCAAATCACCCAGGTGACTCAGCTCCCCCGACAGCCCAGATTTGGCGCCCTGTGACTTCGGCTTTTCCCAAAACTAAAGTCACCTTTGAAAGGGAAGAGATTTCAGACCGTCAATGAGATTCAGGAAAATATGACAGGGAAGCTGATGGTGACTGAGAGAACTGTTGTGAGGTCCCAAGGTGCCTACTGTGAAGGGGACTGAGGTGTCAATGTCCTATGTACAATGTTTATTGTATCTTGTATCTTCTTCAGTAAATGTCTCTATTTTTCATACTGCATGGCTGGATACCTTCTGGACAGGCCCCACATTGCAGAGAAGACTGCTCCGATATCTCTCTTTGGAAATCAGTTACAAAAGAAATGTTTCTCTCTGCATTATATTGAAATATATTTTTAGCACAATGAAATGAAGATTACTGTTAGAGTGTAATTTATATGTTTTGTCTCAGAGAGAAAAGAGTGCTCTTCTGAGGTTAAACAAATTTGTTTGTACCATCTTCTCCTTCATTCTAAATGCTTACTCTTACTTGACCTTTAAATTGCTTTTGAGAACCATCTATTAACCCATATTTATTTAATTGGCTGATGATATATAATATGCATTTCAGGAAACAGAGGCACAAATCACAGTCTCTGAGAATTCAGACATCAAGTTCATGGATGTGATTAAATGTGCTCTAGTGATGCTCCCTATCATTTCTACCCTTTATCAATTTGAGGACAAAGGCATTTTCCTTAGGCTGACGTGAGTGTTCATTACACAGAAATTTTCAGTCAAACTGTTGCATCTGTTAATCTCTGATAGGAAATTTTACATGATAGAGGTCCTATGCAGGTCATTTGGGTCAGTGCTCAAAGCTGAACTCTTGTGAAAAATAATAAGATATTGTAAATTTGCTTTGATCTCTCTCTCTCTCTCTCTTGCTCTTTCACTAGCTTCCCAATTGTATTCCCTGAAGATTTTCAATGTTTTGTTTTAGGAGAATAAAGGGTTGTAACTGCTACATTCACTTCAGCAAAACTTTTTGTTGTCCTGAATAAGTCATTATTTGGTTTAATGTGGTCCAAATACAGAGTAAAGGTATTTGAAATATTCAGTCCAGGTTTTACATCTTTACTTGAGAGTTCTGTGACTTAAAAGTTCCACTAATATTGTTGAAGATGCTCATTGCAAACTGAGAGTTTCAACCTATGCATGTAAGCAAGCTAGTCAGAGCAGTGGACATTTACACCCTCTGGCACTTGTCATCGTCACTAAGGTAATGATTTGGGACCTACAGGGGCAGGCACGCACCTGAGAGTTTATAGGGTGCAAAGGCTTCCTATGAAGACATTAGCGGTGGACACCTTATAGCTACAGATATAGATGCACTGTATGTAAATAAATTGTGTTCAGTTTATATCAAAACTGTAATCAACTCAGTTTCATCATATTTTAGTTTCAATCATTAGACTCCCCAGGATTTTAGTCCTAAAGTCTAACTTAAATAAGTTACCTAGCTTGATGAGGAGCAGGTTTTAAATTGAACAAATTATTAATATTAACAATCCTGGATTGCACTTAGAATAAAATAGTGAAAGAAGTGAAATTCTCATACAACAAAACAAACTGTCCATGATTAAATAGATATTTTTCTTTTCTCTTTCTGTTCTGTAGCTGCTAACATGTTTTATTTTTTTACTTAGTAATCTTTATTCTATTTTTATTGCCACTTCATCCCCTTATCCCCCCCACCCCCCAGCAATCACCACGCTGTTGTCCACGTCCACGAGGCCTTTTCCCTTTTTGCTCAGTCCCTCCACCCCACCAGTGTCCCCCCCACTAGCTGTCACCTGCTCTCCATCTATGACTCTGTCTCTACTTTGCTTGTTAGCTCCGTTTGTTCAGTAGATTCCACATATGAGTGAAGTCATGACTACAAAATATTTTTCCACACCCAATTCTATCCAAAGCTAAAGCAGAATGCACATAAATGCCAAACTTTCAATGACTTTATCCTTTTTCATTTTATCATATTGTTTAAATAATACGCACATACTTGATGAAGAGACAGTGACAACTTGATGGCAGACATTATCATGCAGTTTGTAGTTGGCTTTTGAAATTGGGAAGACAATATTTTTCTAGGGAGCAGAGGGGCATTTCTTTTTTACTGTTCTTTGGGAGTTTGGTTTATATCCTGAACTTAGCGTCTACCGAAGTCCAAAGCAGAGTGGGCCCATTACCTTCGGTATGACTTTTACTTTCTTAGTTTAACAGAGAATTTATCAGACATACATTCTCCTTTCGGAAGACGGAGAAAGTGCCTTTTGGTCTGTGGCCACGGACATTATGAAAAGCATGACAGAATTATTAATGACCAGTAAATGTAGCCAACGCCACTCATCCAACGATCTTGGCCAACTGTGCTAATAAAGTGGGCTACTCCATAAAGCAGGAAAGCTGTGCTTACTTAGATTGGGACACTGGGACACAGCTCCGTGTTAATCCGTTCTGCTTGTTTGAATAAATCTTACAAGAAACAGAAGTTGTTCTTTCTAGTTCAAAATTAATAATGCTACCAATATAAATTTCTCCTTTTATAAATTCTGCAAGTTTCTTGCAAGCATGTTAGGCTCTTCAAATAGAGAGTTGTTTTAGAATCCTGAATCATTAATCATAGATGCTGTCCAGTTTATTTATTACCAAACACTATTCCAATACATGTCAATACATGTTATTTCAAGAACTCATAGGTGACTATGAACATAAAATCATTAATGTCTGCCTGGACCATCTAAGGGCAGAGCAGTCTTTACAAGATCATACCAGATACCTTGGAACACTGATACACTTGGAAAATAACTCGAGACATTTATTGAGTCCTACCTCAGCCTTGTTTCCAATATAAACAAGATCATTCTCTATTACACTAGTTAATGACTTGAAACAAAGCAATACAAAAAGTTTTAATGATGGATCAAATACTCAATTACAATAAATAGTTCTCATTTTTATAATTACTAAATATATAAAAATTTCAAGTGAAACTTTCTACTTGGGAGGATTTATCATTCAATTGTAGAATCACAGTGTTGAAATCCTTATGGAAGTCTGACACTAATGCAATATTTTAAAAAATAGTACAACAGTTTTCATTTATCTTATGTTTTGTATTAGATTATGAGGATTTACTTTAGCTTCTATATTAACATAACTTTGTTTTTACTGTATACCATGAGATTCATTGGTATCCTCACAGAACATTTGTTTAGTCTTGATGACTGTATTTTCATTCAGCTTACAAAGTTATTACATAATTAACCAACCAACATTGTAAATCTTGTTTTAAAAACACTAATGCCTCAACTAAGACTCAACTACTGGGATTTTTTTCCTGTGGTTGTTTATTTGTACTTTTGAAGGAATTACCAGTTCTAAATATAGAAAGAGTAAGTAGGCCATTTGCCTCCTAGATTTCTTAATTTTTAGAGAATCTCATATAATTTTTACTTGTAGGTATTAAAACAATCTGACCTATATCTTGGGTAATGAATTATGATTTTATGTATCCTACAAAATTATACTGCCTAATAAAGTCATTTCAATCAATAAATATTGATTGATAAATTATTAGAGTCTAAAGTGATAGCCACTGCCATAGGTACTGGGGACTTAAAGATGAAAAATACATCACCCAATAAATATATAAATACAATAAGGAACCTCCACTTGCTTCTAAGATGGATAAAGAAGGACCTAATTTACCATTCTTCCTAAAACAAATAATGACACAAACAAAAAGAAAAATACAAAAGAAGTGAAACATGCCTTTTAAAATATCCTAGATGGATTAAAAAAAAAAATAGACACTGGAGAAGGAAGGATTAGTGAACATGAAGGCAAAGCAATAGAAACTATTTGCACTGAAACACAGAGAAAATAATTAAAAATGAAAATAGCATGAGAGACTTCTACTTCCTGGTCCAGCGTATAAGGAGCTTAGAAGTTGCCATTCTGTTTTAACAAGTAAAAAGCTGAACAAACTGAAAAACCAACTATTCTTGTCAGATTTAACAGGAGTGAGGTCACAGGGCAAACCAAAGCCCTCAAAACTAGAGAATAACAATTTATAGGAGCAGAAAACCACAAGCAAAGACTCGCATGAAAATTAGTGCCAGAGAAGGAAAGTCTAAGCTATAATCGATGAATGGCTGGAGGCACTACATTCAAGAGAAACTACTGACAAACGCTTATGAAGCACACAGTCCAGAGGCACAGGTTCTCTAAAAGGCTACAGAACTAGGAATTGAAAACAGAGATGGAAAGAACTAAAAAGAGAAGTGGTTTTGTGTTTTGGTTTTGCGTGCTCACAGAGGAGAGAGTGCTCGGTCCTACTGGACAGGAGGCCTAGGAAGCAGTAGATCAGGAACTGACTCTTCACGTTCCCTGTGTATAAACAGAGCAGCTAAGTGAATCATTAAGTGAACTTGAACGCATTTGGAATGTTTACAGCGTTGGGATTGGGTGGCAGATCACGGAAGTCTTGTTAGACTAAGCAGCGCGCAGTAGTCTGTGAGAAGACTGGCACCCAGGGAAAAGGAGTTGCATCATTATATAAGGATACAACTGTGAAATGAGAGCTCAGAAAGGCAAATGATCTTGTTCATTTTTACTGACAGTGCACGTGAAACGCTCCCAAGTTTGATGCATTGGTTGATATCTCAAGTGAGAGAAAAAAGCTCCTCCGTCTCTTTCTCCTTGAACGCATTATGCAAATTCAGAATTGTCAACGAGAAAGGATGGATTACAGCGCCACTGTATTCCCTGGAGAAAACAAAGCTGAATTAAAAATCAAATGTCAGCCTCTCTCTAAACAAAGTGAAAGGTAAACTGTTTATACATATGGCATGACAGCCCCACTAACATATACTTCATTTTTTATAGTTGAAACTGACAGTGACATTTAATACTCCTAACAGGGGAGACGTGCTCTGATCGGTGACAAAAGTGCACTGATAGGCTATTGAAAGGCACCTCTTGAATCACAAATGACATGAGAAGGGTTTAGAATAACTCTATTTGCATGAGCTTCAGGTTGTTTTATAATAACAGGTTCCGAACAATTCATATTTTGTTTGTATTTCACACAGAAGACTTTGACCCTGATTTTCTTTAAGGGACTTGTTAGATTGCATGTGAGTTCAGGGCGTGGTTTTCTCGACTCCCTTTAGGATAGCAGTGGGTAAGCCAGCAAAATGGATTTTTTCCTAAGGGTATATGTTTGGCCATTTGGCATATGCTTTTGTTTGTACTACAAAACTTAGCCTTGTGAAGGCAAAGAAAACAACTTTTTCTTAAAATGTTGTCATAATAGGGATTTAAAAATCAAAGGGGCAGATATTGCATATTGTAGCTTTTACTGCTTCAGTATTGAACAAAAGTCCCCATCTCTGTTGGTTGTAAAGACGGATTTTGTAGTAGAAATGAACACGCTGCGGCCTTATCGGCTTCCACTGAGTCTGAAACAGACGGAGGTGTGAACTGCGCTATTTACTCTGTTGCAATGCCGATGTTATCTTTCATTGACGACTGTTTTGATGTTCTTACTGAAATAGACTTTGGAAGTTGATTTTTAAAATAACATTGCAATCAATACTAAAATACGTCACTGGACTACATTCTCACACAACAAGACATGTATTTAGGCAGGGTGGCGCTGATCCTCCCATCTGACAGGGGACCATTTGAGCCTTATACAACATGTAGAATGCTTCTCAAAGTAAATGATAGAAAAACAGCTAGGACTAGATGCACATCTCTAGGTCCCCAACCCCAGGCATACTGAGTTCCTAAAGAGCTGATATAGGGCCGAGGGAGGAGATCCGCTTAAAATATATAGCGTACTTTCAATGATCAGAAAACATCTGTTCATTTTCACCCACACCCCAGAAAAAAAAAAAAAAAAAACGCTAAGCAAGAACAAAGCTTATGGTTGAATCAAAACACTGAGTTTGGTTCCAGACACCACAATGAAGCGAGTTGCAAAACAAACTGAGCTGGAATCTGTTTGCTGGTGGAGGGTCTTGCTTTCAGTTCATACAAAAATGCAACATCTGTGAAGCCCAATAAAGTGAAGCCCAATAAAACGAGGTGTGTCTGTAGTTAGCACGCATGATTTAGACAAAGCACATTCCTTCCCCTTTTATGGCACAATTAGGTCTGAAACACACTTTCCCCCCAATTGCATGCCCATTTGGAGAAAGTTTTGCTACCTGAATCTCTAATGAATGACACAATAACAGTTTGGCTTGGGCCCAACGATGTACAGAAAAAAGCAGCTGCCTTCAAAGCAAATATATTGCACTCTGAAAACTCCAAGAGAGAGCAAAATAAAGTGATGTCTGAAGAAATATGCTTTGCAAGTTATGTGACTGTTTTGTTCCTAGCTATTCTGTAGTGAAGATGATATCACAAAAAATGTTGCTATACTTGCAAAAGTGAAGTCAGATGAGTTGAATGAGAGCAGCCTATTTGTATAGACTACCATTGTAAAAACACTGTTTTCTAATATGATGCAGACGACTTTAAAGTTTAAGTGGCTTATTATTTTATTGTAGAAGTACAAGTAGCTTGTAATCCTTCAAGTTGTTCCCAGAGGCTCAGAACCAATTGGCAAAAAGTTAATAAACACATGAAATTTTTTTTAAAATTAAAAAGCTAATTAATCACAGCTTACATTAATTTTTAGAAATAGCTAAAGTAGAGTAGGTCTGAGGACAAAACCCCAACTTGCCACACCAGCCACGTGAATCCTGCTGTTAATAATCAGACACTTAGTATAAATTTTGAAATAGAAAAAATAGCTTCTTCAAGCCTGTCTGAGCCTAGCAATTAAGATTTTTAGTAGTTAACTAGCTGAAAAATATAAACCTCACCTGTTTGTAGTGCATGGGTCTCGCATCTATTTGTAAGACACCTAAAAATCTTGTTTTATACTGAAGGAATAGACAGACAAATGATTGATACAACTGACTACAAACTCACTGAGCAAGTCCTTGTCACAAAGCTTCTGAGTGCCACTTACGGTTGTAGGCACGTGAGGAACACCAGTGAACAATGCAGATGAGACGTCTGCTGTCACGGACCTTATGTCCTGATGAACTGACATTGCAGTGATTGTAGAAAGAAATTCCTCTGCGAACACTCACTACAACTGGCAGAGGCTCTCACATCTTGAAAGGAAGCTACCGATGCTCAGAGCTTAACCAAGAAGATTGTGTGATATGGCTCTAATAATACACCCACCAAGCTGGCCCCTTTCTGATGATATTCAGGACCTGAGATTAATCGGAAGGTCATTTGATCGCATTATTACAGGGTGTTCACTGAAGGATGAAGTATTCTTGCCAGTGGTATGTACACATCATTACTTTGCCAATATTAAAGGTCCTGAGAGAAACATGTTAGTTCAGAAAAGTCAAAAGAGATTTCTTGGGAATGGAAAGCTCCATAACTGTACCTTCACTTAAGATATTATACGGAAGGAATTTACTTTGAACCTAAATCTTTCTGAACGCCAGGTTCCGCCGCAATGCTCAGTGAGCTATCACTGCAAAACAATAAATCTTTTCTTACAGTGAAGATTTAAATACCGTTTATAAAGAGCAACTCCTTAAAATCTTACCATTTTATGCTATTTTTTTCTATATACAGGATAACATGGCATAATTAAGTATTTGCTAAGTTTATTTGCTCATATTAATGCAATTGCACAAGAAAAGTAGTTTCCCTAGAAAAAAAGAAGTTGGGGCAAAGAAAATAAATGAATAATGAGTATGATGTAATTGGGTTTGGAACACACTGGATAAAATTAGTATCTTTTCTTCTAAAAATAAATTCAATATAGCAGTATGCAAATATTTGAATTAACTTGGAGTGAAAGTCACTTTACTTTCTAACGGCTTTGCATAGTACGTCCATGATGATTAGCTTTTACAATTCTGTCTCTGTATATTGCAAGGAGCACCTAATATATATTGACCGTTTATGATATGACAGGTGTTTTGAAAATACTAGCTTTAACATAGTACTATCCCACATTTTTTGATAAAGAAATAAAAACAATTAGAGTTTCAAACTATGAGGATTAATAGGAGCTAAGTAAAAGTCACAAATGTCCTGCTTGTTATTTAATGGATTTACACAGAATTATTTTCATGAAAGCCATTGCAAGGGGAGACATTTATAAATAAAAATTTTAATACATTTACAATACTCGACACGTTAAATATAATATCTTTTGTGTCATTCAATCTTTGTATCTTGTCCATTTCCTCATCGCAATGAATAGTTAAAAGCGGTAATTTGTGTATTGTTATCTTTTGAGCATTGGGGGGATCAATGCCACTTCCCTTAATAATAATAAAATACTTTAGTTGTTGTTTTTAAACTGGTGAAGATGCATCTACGTAGTTAGCTCTTGATCTCCAGGAAAGGAGCGGCACTCAGACTCTCCATCCAATGCAGTTGTAATAGAAAATATTACTTGACAGGGAGGTATCAGACTACTCAGTGCTGTACTTGCTAATTAAGTAGGCTGCCCGAAAAGCCTTTCCACTCCACATTTAATGGAATAATAAGGCTTTTTAGATATTTTCCATTTCTGCTCTGTTGACAGAAAAAAATGAGTCTCGAGAACTACAAGACTTCCTTCTCTCGTAATAAATGTGTCTTCTCAGTTTAACAGAACTGATCATTTCATCAATCTTCCTGTTATTATGCAAGTTTTTATCTTACAGGAATATAATATTACCTATTATCGCAAGTAACTAAAACTTTATTGCTTATTAAAAATAATGAGTTGACCCATGTTCTTCAGGCCTTAAAAAAAGTTTCATATTCTATTACCTTTATAAATAAAATTTATATTTAAATAGAATAATTGTGTCATTTTGCTATAATATTAATCCTTTTTATTATTAAAGACAATCTTCATTGTCAATGTACTTCTTATGTAACAAAAGAGGAGCATTTTGACATGATAGATGCAGACTTCCCATGTCATTATCATTAATTACCAATTTCAGGGGGAAACATGTTTATGTCAGTTATTGTTTTATATAAACATATCAGCACTTAGTTAAAAAATATGTATTAACCATTTTTAAGATGAAAATTTAAATCAGCCTTTAATAAAAATCAAGTAGTTCTAGTTAGGACATGAAGAACAGAGGAAAAGAAGATTAACACACTTCCCGATTTTGAGTTTGTTTGGGTCCTGGAGTACATTCCATTTCTCACAGAAAATACTGCATCCCTCCTTCAGAACATACCATATACAAAATGAGCTCAAAGTACATCACATAATTAAATGTAAGATCTAAACCACCTATATATCTCTGAGAAGAAAACAGAAAATTGTGACTTGGGTTTGCCAATGATTTCTTAGATATGTCACCAAAAGTGTAAACAACAACAAAATTGGATTTTACCAAAGTTTAAAACTTTGCTTTAAAAAAAGCCCAATTAAAATGGTCACAAACCTGTTAAAAGGATGAAAACAATAAGTATGTAATGGTACAAAGTATTTGCAAATCATATATGCGACAAGGGAATGTATCCAGAATATACAGAAAAGTCTGACAACGCAACAATGAAGAGACAGATGACCCAATTAAAAATGGGCAAAGAATTTGAGTAGACATTTATATAGATGAAATACATAAGTGGTAGATAATCACATGAAAAGATGCTCAACATTATTAGTGATTAGGAAAATTCAAATCAAAATCACCAGATATTTCTTCACACCCACTACGATGGCCACAATAAAAAGAGAATTGAAAACATATGTCCACACAAAATTAATGATAGCACCATTATTCATAATAGCCAAAAAGTGGGGAAAAAATATCCATCAAATGTGACTGGCTAAACATTATGTGGGATGTTGATATAATGAGATATTATTCATCAATAACAGACTAGTGAGCTGTACACTTAAAATGGTTAATATGATATATTTTCTGTAATGTGTTTTTTACCACAATTTAAAAAAACCCCACAGGAATTGAAGTACTGATACATAGGCTGTAATGGGGAATGAACCTTGAATGGATTATGCTAATTGAAAGAAGACAGTAACAGAAGACTCCAAATAAATCAGTTCCTTTAATTAAATGTCCAAAATGGACAAATCAACAGGGACAGAGGTGGAACGGAGTCATGAGGGGTGATAACCACACAACTCTGTGGATATACTAAAACTATTCAGTTAAATATTTTAAATGAGCAAATTTTATATTATGTAAATCATAGCCCAGTGAAGCTGCTACACTTCGTCTATCTGTCTGGCTGTCTTAGTGGCACACTTCTGAAGAATGTGATATGGAAAGGGGAAAAAGAGCAATTTTGTAAATCCGGCAAAAACCACCTCAAGCAAGTGTCCAAAGACATAATGTGACAAAATACCCATCGAGGTGTTTTTCCCACTGCTCAAAACAGTTTTTGAACGCACCAGACAGACAGCAGACAACCCGAAATGGAGGGTCTACAAAAACCAGACCAATACCCGTCAAAATTGTTAAATTCGTAAAAGATAAAAAAGAACATTCTCAGAAAAACTGGTTTAATTTGGATAGTTCAATACCTGTGTAAAAGGTAATGAATCGCTTAGCTGCAAAGAATGTCAAACAAGGCACGTGGCACAGTAGTAACGATTCTCTTTGTCTTTGGGAAATGATGGGAATCCACATGTCAGTGCTAATTTATAAATTTATCTTGTCATCTTTTTTTAAGGAACAGCTTTTGAATTATCATAATGTCATAAAGCCTACAGGAACTGGAGAATTTCGTCTGAGTTTAGTTGTGTGTCATATGACTGCAGGGAATTTAATAAATACACTGATTATCATTGAAGGGTGAAGGAAAGACAATTAATTTACATGTTCCACATCTTTCCTCGACACACCTCATACACTAAAAAACGATCAAAGGATGAGATAAGAGAGGAAATGCTATGTTTAATGTCTAGTGTCAGATTCTTAATTTAGACACAATCTAGCATTCCTATGGATGTTAAAATGCAAGTGTTGCTGCCTGATCCTTAAAATTATAATTTTCTGTGTCACTAACAATCAAGTTGAGACTTTATAATGTGTCTACATACATAAAAGCATGGGGACTAAGAGAAACAGACTAAAAGCAGAAAGTCCTTATAGTTTTAATAAAAAACACATAACCATAGATTTATATGAATATATGTAATAATTTCCATCAAGACTTCACTGAGATTTTAAAATATGCAAAACCATGCAAATTAAACCTGGCTACCTGGCTTATCATCTTTACAGTTAGACACTAATTGAGTTAACAGTGAAGCTGGCTTGGTTAAGACCAAACTGTATACAGTTAGGGCACTAGAGGGTTGGAAACTATTTAACAGTTATAAGCTTCTTTGATAAACTCATTAAAAAGTCTTTGTCCTGATTTTTAACTTAAGATATATATGCTAAAAATACTGAAGGTGATAACACAATTACACATCCAGCTTTATTTTTTAAAATATAGAAAAGTAAGTATTTCATGGAGCAATGAAATACAAGGCACCTCTTTATTTATATTTGGAATAAAAATACAATAGAATGAACTTGGCCTAAAGTTGAAGCAGGCATCCAGTAAAAGTTGCATCCAGAAAGATAATAATGTTATTCTTGTATTAGCATAATATTGAACACCTCTAGTGTCCAGGGGGTGTATTCCACATCCTTATCAATAAGCAATGGTATAATTAGTTCTGACTGTACTTAAAGTATAAAGCATGTGTCAACTTATTTGAATGCTGTTCTATTAAATGAGCATTGAATTTCATCACTGTGTAAGGTGTTCTCCGTTTTTAGTTTGGTGATATTTTGGACCATGGATAAGTAAGTATCAAGTGACTAAGACAATGTTTTAAATGGTCTCTGACACACACCTATTACATAAATATATTTGTTTAAGATACTATAGACTTCTATTAAATATTTTTAGAAATCCAGCTTCTCACATTCACATTCACGTTTTAAGTTATATCACTAGTCTTTTTAAACGGAGGTACCACATTTTACATGAACTGGGGGATGGGAACATGGCAGCCTTTGAAAAAATGTAGCCTCCAGAGTGGCTAGTGTCCAGCAGTGCTCTTACTCCTCAAGATTTTCAAGGAGCAAACGGCATGAATCGTGCCATTCCTAAGAGACTCAAACAGATTATACAAAGTCTGCAATTAACAGGGTTGACTTTGATCTATACAATCCGTTGCTGCTCCACATTCGCCATGTTTCAATCGCCCGTGGCAGTAAAAATCAACCAGAGTGTTTTTTCCCAAA
The DNA here is from genome assembly GCF_987537825.1 of Furipterus horrens. Classification (NCBI taxonomy): domain Eukaryota; kingdom Metazoa; phylum Chordata; class Mammalia; order Chiroptera; family Furipteridae; genus Furipterus; species Furipterus horrens. The sequence continues at coordinate 529,229 of NW_028327187.1, forward strand.
AGTTTTGTTTTCTTTCTTTGAACTTTGACCAGCCAGGGGGAAATATTCTTAGATGAGCAAGCACAAATTCAAGGGCTTCAAGGGTTTCAAGAGCTGTTGCTTGTTTGTCTGTCTTTCTTCAAGGTATAATATCAAACGAATGTGTACCAATGTGCGTTTTCTCTCCGCAGCCCAAAGCCAGCAATTAATCCTCGGGCTTTGAGAAGGAGCTAAGGCTGTGTGCTGAGTTAGCTGAACTGAGGTTAGTTGTACTTGAAAAGATATGTAAAATATTTCATTAATAATTTTTTATTGACTACATGGAGGAATGATGGTATTTTAGATATATTGGGTTCAATAAAATATATTACTACATTTAATTTCACCTGTTTGTTTTTGCTTTTTAAAAATGTATTATAGATGTCTCTCGTTGTGTTTTCATTTGACAGTGCAGATCAAAATCAATGATAATTGATCACTTGAAATTCAAGACTCTTAGGCTATATTCTTAGATTCACATGTTACCTATCAAGAAAGCTGCCTTTTCAACAATCCATTTCTGTGTGATTGTAGAAAAATGCCTACTTGTAAAGTTGACTTCAAACAAAAATTTCTGCCTCATAATAGGCCTAACTTTTGATGTGGCATCTGAAACATAAGTAAAGAAATGTGATATTTTATCTTGCTCCATGTCAGTCAAATAGAATCAATTTCAAGACAGTTCAGAGAAAAGTGATATATATGACAAAGTCTGTTTGGAAAAAGTCCAACCATTGTTGATATAACAAAAATGGTTTACATGACATTGCTGTAACCTGGCAGCCAAGGAGAGAGCACTGGAATGAGCATGCAAGAACAATGACAACTTCACTGTACTAGTCGGTGGGGACAGTAGACACCACTGAGTAAGCATGTGTACTGTGTGGCCATTCCATTCAAAATGACTGAGTGAGCAGAGCAAGGAATCTGCATCCAATTTTGCGTTAAGCTTGAACATTCCTCCATGGAAACTATTTGGATAACTCAGAAGGCCGCAGCTGTGGGCAACTGGTGATTGGCAGCTTCATCACAACAATGTGCCTGCTCATGCATCACGTCTTGTGCAGAATTTTTTTGTGAAACATCAAATCACCCAGGGGACTCAGCCCCCTAGAGCCCAGATTTGGTGCCCTGTGACTTCTGGCTTTTCCCCCCAAACTAAAATCGCCTTTGAAAGAGCAGAGATTTCAGACCATCAATGATATTCAGGAAAATAATAATGGGACATCTGATGGCAATTGGGAGAACTGGGTGAGGTCCCAAGGTGTCTACTTTGAAGGGGACTGAGGCATCACTGCCTTATGTACTGTGTTTTTGTATCTTCTTCAATACATGTCTTTATTTTTCAAATTACATGGCCAGATACCTTCTGGACAGGCCTTGTATTTTTGAAATGAATAGGGGCAAAGAGGTGGATGGTAGGTTGAGTAATATCCACAGTGGAAACAGTGCAGGATGCATAGTGGGGAGTCTGGAGAGGAGGCTAGAAGAGTAGGCTCTGGTGATGTTTTGTCCAGTTATTTGACTTCTGAGAAATCTGGGTCATCCAAGAATCTTGGATCCAAAGATCATCCAAAGTTGTTAAGGGAAGGAGACTGATTATTAGAAGGTAGGGGGAGCTTTGTTATTAAAATAACATTAAAAACAATACCATTTTATCATAAGGTATATATTTAGTTCCTCATGTCAATGCATAATATATAATGAATATAGTAGAATGAACTTGTTATCTATTATCTAAAGAAGGCAATTTTAGATGTTAAAATATCCAAATGCTTCATAAGACTTAATTCATTTTACAGATATTGTTCTATGACATTTTAGAGTCTACTATTAATACTCTAAAGCAAAACTTCATGTTGATTCATTCCTGTGGTCAGAAAACTTAGGAAGACCTTAAATTACCATGAAGAGATTAATATTATGACCTGTGCTAGAAATTTGTCATTGGAAACTTATATGTGCATTTTCATTAACTGTTGGCCATGGGGGAAAAGATACTTTGTAAAAAAGCATTTCTTTGCTTATTAATTCACATATGAAACACTTCATATCTGTCATGCATAAGGATGAATTATGCGTATGTTCACAAACTCTTAGTCATGAAGTACTGAGACGGAGATGGGTGCGCAGTTCATTTGGCTCAGAGGTAACTCCTTTTGCCAGTCTCTCCTAGAACCTTCCAGCTCGACCTGCTTCCCTTCCCCCCTCTCAGCCCCAATGTTTCTCCTGACTCAGAACTCAACAATTCAGGTCTACAGTAGCAGACCCTGAAATTTCAGCTGACCCTTGAGTACAAGCAACAAGGACTGAACAAGTACTGAGGGTAATGGTTGTGTTATATAACACTGTAAGGATGTGCTCAAAACCGTCTTGCGTAACTATGAACAACAGACGAATGACTGCAGACAGGCAAACCAGTTAACTTTCTACCACTCTATGGAAACAGATGTGCAATCGCTCAAACTCTCACCCGTGTACAAAAACGTGTTCCAAAGAAAGGAATGTACACTCGCAAACAGATTCAATGGGAAGCATTAATTTATAAGTGTGCATTAAGTATGTTTTCCTTAGGAGGAGGGACAAAAGAATTTGCTCTGAATGAATTGGTTTATTCTTGTATTATTATTTATTAATTGTTGTGTTGTTTTCCATATGAACAGGTGTAAAGTTACTTTTGCTCAACCCTGTATCTGCAATTTCTTCCCTGGGGACAAGTAAAGCCTCTGCTAAGAACTTGCATGTACATATCTCATTTACTATGAGAGACAGAGCCTACTTTCTTGTATTTAAGATAATAATGTCATTCCTGGTTATTAGTCAACCTTCAATAGAAAAGTTAAAAGAATGAAATAATCCTTGTTTCGTAAATTTCTGATTAGGCTTACAGAGGGCTTCCCTCTTCTATGTACTGACATTTAATAACATGAAATATCCCTAAGAAATTGTATTACGTGAGCTGACAATGGAAAGTGGTTTTACAAAATAAGGCATGAAAATCATCATAAAATATAACCACAACAGGTACTGTGATGTTTTAATACAGCTTCAAGTCAGAGCCCAACTGTATTATGAATATACTCAATAAATTAGAGCAACATTTAAAGTATGATTTTCCTTGTAATGACTATTACACATTGGTGTACTGAGGAAGGTTAATGTGTTGCACAGGTAAGGAAACGGTCTGTCTGTTCCATGTATCCTGGCCTCTGTGTGGATTTTGCCTGTTAGTTCAGTTTGTTCGTTAGATTCCACATATAAGTGAGATCTTATGGTGTTCATCTTTCTCTGACTCGCCTGTTTCACTGAGCATAAATGTCCCACAGCTTTTTGATCTACTCATCATTACACCTCTGAGTAGCTATGATCAAAGTGCTGTGACTTTGTATCACATGTACAGACGAATTCCCATGACTCCGAGGTTGCTGTAGCTCCTGAGCAGTATCTCAAGAGAGCTACTTGAGCAGGGTATAAAAGAGATCAAAGCAACATTTTACAAACATTTATACTACCCCAAAATGATAAAGCATGCTGTTAGTACTGATATGTCAAAAAAGATGAAAAGTGAGGTTCTTTACATAATAATTTAGATTCTTATGACTGATTTCAGGAAGAGTTATTCTGTGAGTATTATTTCTACTTGGTCAAAATATCAATGGACTACAAAACTACATTTCAAAATAAGTGTATGAAGTGAATCAAATTCTTTTTGAAAAGAGCAATGAAACAATGTGACAGATCCATCCCCAGATATGAAGTAGACAATAAAGAAATGGGCACATATTCAAAGCGAGTGCAAATATACAAAATATCCTGTAGCATTTTAACACTTTATCAGCCCCATAAAAGTATATCCATTTTAACTGATTGCTTAAACTACATACTTAAAGAAATTTCTTTTCTACCAACCTTAACTTGTATATATTTACAGGTAATCCATACACTATTGGTTAGCAAAGAAAACGCATATTACTTAACAAGTTCACAAAGAATGTAAACTTGGATTATTTTGTTAGGGTTGTACACAATATGTGCAATTTACAGATAAATTTTGAAAACCTAAAGTAGAATTATATCTTTAATGCTTCCTCAGAGGAAAAATTGAATAATAATTAAGTCGGTAGGTAATTTGAAAGTAACCACTGTAAATTAAAAAATATGACTATAAGGTTATGGTAATTTTGCTTTCTAAAGATTAATTACACATAACTTGGAAAGAGCATCCAGTTATACAAACTATCCAACTGACTGAAAATCTTTCCTAGATATCAGTTCCTTTTAAACAACTAAAAATGTGTTTGAAGCAAACAGTTGAAATTGCAAAGGCCAGAAGTCCTTAAAACAAACACAAATTAGCAATACATCTGAAAATGGAACATGCGCCATGGTTATGATTTGTGGTGACTTCTACTGTACCTTTCTTTAGTCCAGGAATGAAAGCTAAAAAAAAAGAGTTTAATAAAGTTAAACGTGATAAATATTTTCTCTTATTCTCAACACATTAACATGTAAACAAATGTACATTATAATATATCACAATAGATTTTGAACTTCACTTTGCAAGATCTTGGTAGATTTTCCAGCTTCAATTTCCTATTTTCACAACTAAAACTTTATTTATTTTTTACATTTAGAATATGGGATATTGGAGATCATTATCAATTTCTACATAAATAAATTTAGGCATTGCATTAAGTGACTTTCTTCAAAACACTGTGAGATAATGCTTGGCTTATGACCAACAACGAAGTGTAATTTTAAACAAAACAAGTACATGTTTATAAATACTTGGGTATGTGTTGATCTGGACAAAAGACTCTCAAAGTCATTCTTTGTAAAATTTAAGACCAGCAATAAAAATTATTTCTTGATATATTTAGTAATATGCATACAAGGATAAAAACTTGAAAGATAAACATTTTGAACTTGTTTTAAAATACTTATTGAATAAACTTAAAAACGATTAAACTAAAGACATTAGATGCTTACAGAGAAGGAGTAGGTCAGAAATAGAAAAATGAAAGTGGAAGAAATGTTTCTATGCAATGACGAGGATTAATGAGAGAACATTGCCAAACATTTTAAGTGTCATTGACTCAAACAGTACACTTATTTTTCATCATAAAGTGCTTTATCCATAATCAATATACTTTCATGGCAATACAAGTGGAAGTATAAAAACAGTACTTTCCTACGATACTTCAGGTAGGATTGATCCTCTGAATAAATGTCCACAACCTCACCCCTCAGATAACGATTCTACTTCAATAAGTACTGTGAGTGTGCACACAAAAGATTCTAATTTATTTCTGGAATAAGCAACCAACTCTTGTACTATTTAAATGTAGAGTTTTCAAATATGCTGGAGTGAGGAAAAAAAAAAAAGGCTGCTTTAGCCAGTCCAAACCTTAGTTATCAAATCCTTTCTAATTTGGTAACTGCAAAGGTCAGAAAGAATTACTGTGATGGGGAAAAATAAAGCAGCAAAACAAGTGGCATGACAGGAAGATGGCATATTCAATACGTTGTCTATGTCTCCTTAGCTAACTGCACTACAGTGTTCATTATGTTTCCTGATCCAGAGAAAAATCGGATTAATCTGGTTTTGATTCACCTAAAACTCAACACACGTTCTAAGTTATTATAGGCTAACTTTTGAGAACAAGTTTCTTATGTCAGCCCCGCAGGAGCTTGCACTGAAGGTCATAGAAGATTCCAAAAATCAGTATGAAAAACAACCCAACATTGCACTTGGAACTTGTAATACCAAATTAATAGGCCCAAACCTAGTTTTCTTTGAATACAGGTAATGTTAAGGCATTCTACAAGATATGCCAGCAGATCCAAGTCTTCTGACGTATAATTCCAATCACCCCCATGCATCTCCTGTTGATGGCAAAGAGTCTGAACCACAAACATTGGAGTGCAGCGCAAATCAAGTTTTCTATTCAAATTGTGTGAGAGGGTAAGGCTACAGATGCAAAAGCTGCAGAGTGATTAATACAATGAGCATCGTATTTACAGTGAAAGCAATGCTGTGAGCATAGAATAGATTTCTCATCTCTGGGGCTCCTGAGTTTCTGTAAAAGTTAATTTGCTTCTGGATCAAAGGCACATTCCTTTCAGAATTGATGACAGCTGTAGTCATAGTGTTGGCTTTATTATAGAGGCAACTAAAATCTTAGAAATTAAAATGAAAGATTTTCATCAAATATGTAATTAGCATTTTGTACATCAATAGAATACATCAGTTGACCAAACTCATTCTGTGCCATATACCAAATGGCTCCTTTCCTTCAAAATTTGGCAAAGAAAATACTAAGAAATCAGTATTTCTGAAATGTGCCTCTCAGTTATCCAAAATGTTTGGAACAACTGCAGCTCTCAAACATTTCACACCTTTTAATTTTCATTCTGTTCTTTAATAAGAACAGATTAAATTCAGATCATTCTAAAATGGGACTGTGTGGTGTCTGCAGTCTCTGGGTCAGTGTTCTCTTCTCTGGTTTAATGCAGACAAAACACATGCCTGCAACATACACTAATAAAGGATTTATGTTTTTAACCTCTCCCTTATGAAATGTAATGATTTTCTTTTAAGCATGTTATCCAATTTTAGAAGCTTTGGTTGGCTTGTCAACAAACCTGCATGAGTTGTGTACTTAGAAAAAATAATAGAGATAAATCTCAATTATATCTAGAGACATGTACTGTTTATATTATAAATATATTACATAGTTTTCTGCTATATACAGTATATATAATAGAAAACTGGAAATGAATACCACTAAAAAAATATCTGCTTGAATTCTATTTTGGGTAGAGGTTGGTACATATTTGTACATTAAAGCATGCTTTTTTAAAATCCATAATAAATATGAATGAATCTCAGTTTTAAGAATTGTATAAGCTAATGCAAATGCAAACATGAATTAACTCGTTATTGTTCAACAACATTTGGGCTTGAAAACACGAGTTGTTTGTGACCAGTCAACAATGTGTTAACATATAGAAAACGGAGATAACCTTGAAACAATGGGCCATTTCTAAAAATATAGTCTCCAGCTAGTTTTATTGTTTTAACAGTTTGGGACATTATATTGAATAAAACATAAAAAACAAATGTATCGGAAGGTCTATTTTTTCCATTAGGACAATTAAAAGAATGAATTAAAGTTCAAATCCATGTTTGCCTGATATCAAATGAATTTTTAGCTTTGTCTTAAATTATTTTAAAATCTAGTGTTTAATGGCGATATCCATGCATCGTTGGTGTTCATAGAATTATTTATTTTTGTATTTCAAATGTCAATGGGTAAATCTGATTATAGATTTTGGGAATAAACAGGAAGAGACGTTTTCCATGTGGTGAAACATTGGGCATCGACTGTGGAGAACCAATCATCTTAGAGGATAAATATTTTATGTCAGCAAAGAACAAAGCATAAAAGACAGTGCCACAAACAGGAAAAGAGAATGAAAAGTAGAAGCAAGCTATTTCCAACTGAATTAAATAAAAGTTTATATGCACAGGAAGAGAAGTATAAAGGCCTTATTTTATCGCTCTGACAAGTTAACTGACTGCACAAGACATGTTAAAAGGGTTTTTGAATAAACCAAATGCTATCTGCCTTAGAAATCATCTGCATTTTATGATTAGAAGACACAGATTCAAGATAATGGCTCTTTAGATGCTCAAAATATAAATATTATATTTTGGTATTTGCAAAAGGAGAGCATAACATTAAGAGATAAAATATGGCTTAAGATCTACTTTTTGCATTATAAGAAAGGAAATATAAATCTTTCATACAGTATCACTTTGATTCTGTATTCACTTGAATTCGTAAGTATTAATCTCTCCCTTACTTAACTAAGTCTCTTCAAACATAAAATTATAATGTTTCTGCTTGCCAGGTTGGGGAATTGCTACGTGAATTAGGTCAAATATGCACATTAGTATTGCTAAGAATTTGATGGAAATTTAGCGTAAGAGAATCTAATCCATGACCAACCAAGACATTTATTTATGATACGCTAATCCTATTGTGCTCAGCTGAAACATTACAACACAAGGGCGTACAGAGAAGGACAAAGCCAACCTTGATCCACTGTTTCTACGTATCAGCCAGAGAAGTCACAACTGACGGAAACATTTCCAAAAGTGAGTCTACTTTGCTTCAATATTTTGTTGCACATAGAATTACTTTCAAGTTGTACATGTACTTTCACTTGTAAAAAGTGAAGGAAAATTTTTATAATTAAGTTAACTACCTAAACCACAATGTGTGTTTCCCAAAAATACAGCAATCACTTATTTTGATATGTTGCTTATGATTTGAAATACTATTCAAGGATTTCAGGTGTTGAGAGAGAGAAACATACTCACATTTTAAATAATAAATACAACTTGGTTTAAATACAATCTAAAAGTAGTATTTATTATTTAAAATATGAGTATGTTTCTACTGGAAGTGTGTGTTTTTTAGAATATAGATTATCTTCATATGTAGTTTTGAGATAAATATGCAGGATTTTATAATTATTTTATTTTCTGTAAACTTTTGTTATTTCCAATATATAGTTAATTGAATAACATCAGGAAGAGCCAAAACTAGTGCATCATTACATTTTTTCCAAGATAAAACCATATAGTTTTGAGATAAATATGCATGAATTTATAATTATTTTATTTTCCAAAATTCTCTCTCTATTCACCTTCCCTCAACACACACAAACTTTTGAAAAAGGGGCACTTTGGGGGTTGAATGAATGAAAACACAGTGACATTCCTTCCAGCTGAGTGAAAAGGAACAAAACCAAAGCTACGGATGAAAGGCAAAGTCTTTCATGCATTTTGTACCTAATTCATTTCTCGCTCTTCTAGACAAAGTTTCTAAGTGCCTCTTATATGTAAGTATAGATACAGCTCATAGACCATCGGCTCATTAGAACTATCTTTAGTATTTTAAATTTGAGAATCCTATCAAACGGCTAGTATCTTTCTCCCTTCCCACCCCCTCCCTCTCCATAGACTACATATTGCAAGTAGAAAAGGTTATCATTGAAAATGTTGTTAATATTACAAGATTCAAAAAATAAATAGAAAGAATTATTACAACAGTGTGGTGATTGCTGGGGGGAGGGGGTTATAAAGGGGAGTAAACAGTAATGGGAAAAATACAATAAAGATGAAATCAAAATAATAATAATAAAAAGGCTCAGTCTTACAAGAGTGTCCCCCATCCCTTAAATAAAAAATAATTAGACAATAAAATAATGTCTAAAAGATGCATATGTAGTATCATAGAATAGAAAAATAACTTTATTCTGCTGACTAAATACTTGTGTGTGTTTTCTGTTTTTATGATTTTTGAATTTTTAAAAAATATTTTATTTATTTGGTTTTAGAGAGAGGAGGAGGGAGGGAGAGAAACATCAATGTGTGGTTGCCTCTCATGCACCCCCAACTGGGGACCTGGCCCACAACCCAGGCGTGTGCCCTGACTGGGAATCGAACTGGTGACCCTTTTGTTTGCAGGCTGGCACTCAATCCACTGAGCCACACCAGCCAAGGCTGAATCTGATAGCAGTTTTAAAGCGTCTAAATTTAAGTACTGAGTAGAGAGATAACTAACCCAGTTCTCAAGTATCCACCATTACATTGCTTACTTGCTATGTAACTTCCATTGACTTAATGCACTTTGCAAAGTCAATACTTCAAACAAACAATCAACAGTTTACCTTCCTAGAGTTTCAAAAAGCAATTTTGATTAGGATGAAATCCAGAATTATTACTCATGACCAGAATATTTGCTATTGCTTCTGTACACTGCAGTTATGTGGGATGTAAGAGTACAGATGAAATGCTTATCACAAAGCAAGAAATGTAAGCCATTGCACTAGTTTCCAGTGACTTAGCAGTCAAGGAAGTCACCTGGTCTACAGCATTAGTGTATGAACCCCAATTAATACTTCATACCGCATTAGATATGTCATGCCCGGTCACATTTATAGCATAGATTTAGGAGAGGAACCTTTGTACCTCAGACACTATTATAAATATTGGCATGTCCATAAATGTGCAAGGTAATTATAATTCTATATAGGTCATTTTCTAAGTATGTAAGGCAACTTGTACAAGAAGGGCAGAAGAGAATAAAAGCAAGAATATAGAAGTTAAAGAAGGCAGACATATAAATACCACAAATATTGTATTGTGTCATAACTTATTAAATATTACATAACATTATACCTATAAAATCGTGTTTTGTCTTTAGATTACCTGTTTTACACTATAGCACTAACATACTATTTCCATACCGTATCAGGATGGGTTCATCTTTGATCTTACGGGAAGTTTTTGTTGTAGATGTAAGAGGACTCAGAAAATGAGTTGGTCAACTTGCCCAAGCTAACGAAGCTATTAATATTTGGATGCAGATTATCTGCTTCTGAGGCCTGTATTCTTCCTTATGATAAATGTTTTGTTTTAATAAATGAGTATGATACATGAATCACCCTGCTCAGAAGACATTCGTCCTGGGTGTAATATGTTTATTTACTTGCCACTCTATGTATACATAGCTACACGCAGGTAATATTAATATATGATAGAATTCACACACTCACATGAATTAAAATATCATTTTAAATAGTTCCTCAGTTTTTACACCAATTCTATGAATACCCTCAGATTAAAATATTATTGTTGGAGAGTCAGCAGATGAAATTTTAGTACCCATTTGAATAATTACTGATCTCCTTCCTGTTTCTTTTATTTTGACCATTTAAAAATAATTGAATTTAGCCTAAGAAGAATTTACCATCATTCAAATAAAATTTTTACTTTCCATCTGTCTAGTATTTTGTGATCTTCAAACAAATACTGTTAAATATACTCAGCCATAAACAAATGAGAATGCTGGAACTTTGTGTCTCTTCACTAAATTAATTGCTAGTAATCAGATTTCTTTGTTTTTCTCATCATGAAACCTTTACTATGTTATATCCAGCCTGACAAAGTTTTGAGAACGTGCTTACTTAGCAAACACATTTTCTTCCCTCTGACAACCTCAAATGATTAATGACTGAAATATACCTTAAGTTTTTCCATTTAAATAAGTGGTCCTCTAATTTGCATACACATAAAATCAACTGGGTAACTTCACAAAAATATCACTTCAGCCTCCATTCCCAGAGGAAATAATAACATAGACCTCGAGTGGACATTCACTTTTGCTGCCAAAATGTGTTTGAACACGTTTAAGTCAGCTGCTTTTGTTATTACAATTATTTGGTTTGGTGAAAAGCTATGTTAACTACTGAAATACGAGTGCAAAAACAATTACTTCCGAGAAGATCACATTTTTCAGAAAGACTTGTTGAAAGCAGGTTGCACAAAACCAGTGGCGCAATTATGTCTGAACAGGACAGCGGCCGAAGGTTCTGGAAAGGCGCCACGTAACTCTAGGAGCGTTTTGTCCTCGGAAAGCTTCTCAGGAACGTTTGAATATACACAGCAATTTATGGGACGCCGAAGGGGCGGTCACAGATAATGCACGAGGGCCGTGGTTTGTATAAGAAAGGCGATATGTGGCTGTGATTGGGGAACACATATCCAAAGAAAAGGCAAAGCCTGACGCCAAATAATTGAAGAGAAATGTACACTTATTCGTTCCAGTTCTCTGTGTACCACACGTATTTAAGGTGTAGATGCATTTTTAAACAATGTGCCTTTTCATCTCATTTTTTAAAAATAAACCATCATACGACTGGTTCTTACTGAATCTGTTAGAGGTTTCCTATTAGAATTAAATGTAGTTATATTCTTATAAATCCTTTTAACCAAAGGTTTGTTAAACTTGTAAATAAACTTTAGCTCTAATTTCTGGTCTTTGTGTTTTCATTCTTGGTGTGCGCACATAAATGTATATTCATGTGAAGAGTCTATTCCCAATGATCTGGAATAAATATAACGTAACAGACTTTATCTTTGTCATTTCATGAGCATCACGATAAGTTATTATTTATTTAATGTGATGTGCAATAGCAGTTTTTAAAAACTGCACAAGTCTACATTTCCAAATATAAAATTTGCTATAATACACTTACATTTGTAACACATACTGTGTACCAAGAACTTTTTTTCTGCATGCATCTTATCCCTTCCACATCTGTCTGTCTGTGGTAGATGCTGTCATTCCTGTTTCATAGATGAAAAACCAAGATGTTTATGACCCTTGAGCCCCCAGAATGTTCCCTGGAAGAATAGGCGGAGCACAAGGCAGACTAGGCCCTTCTGTATGATTCAAATATAATTTTGAGACTTTGGGTTTTCACCCATTGTGCTATCATTCCATTGTTGTAAAGTCTACATAATGGAATGTATATTACCTTAAATTTTCACTTTAGCGTTAAAATATTTTTATACTCTCACATGAAGGACATGCTCTTTAATCAGAGGGTTGACCAGAGACCTAGTTTCTCCTTCTCTTGCTTGATATCTCTTCTTGGTCTTCTACAGCTCATGAGAACAGCTCCCTGAGAATGGTATGGAGTCAAATGAAAAAAATAATTCAATTGAATACTTTATTAAAATGTGTGGTAGAGAAAATTGAAGCTATTGTATTAGACGTTAATTAGAAAGTGTACTTTTCAAATATCTGCTTTGTCCTGATTCTGTTTACTTGGCTCTAATATTTGTTCAGACTGTCCACATATGAAATGTCTAAATACAATACCTATGCTATCTACTAAGACTTTTCTCTAAAGCTAAAATCTACACACTACTAGTAGGTTAATTATTGTAGTCCGTCACAAGTTAGCAAAAGATACAGAGCATGTCTATGTTGCTCTTTCTGTTCTCAACCAATTTAGTTCATAGATGAATGTCAAACATTTATTTCTTCGGCTTGGCAAGCTGAAGTAATGACTTCTGTTTCATTTGAAGACAGGTTTAGAAAAGCCCTATATGTTACATCACATCTAAGCAGTGCCTATCTGAGGAATGTCAGAGCCATCTGCAAATGAGAAGATTTTATGTGAATCATTCTTCAAGGATCTGGAAATCTGTTGCTATATATTTTTAAATGTAATATTTTTGCCAGATAATGAACAATAAAATCAGGCCTATAAAAAGTTACTAAAAATGAATTTCCTAAGCCAATACTTATATACACCCTACATAAAATTTTATTTTCCAAAATTCTCACATTGGGAATGGCTAATTAAATCATGCTTCTTCCCCTCCCCTGACAATGTTTTTGGCCTATAGGCCCATTCTCTTTAGTTAGCATGTAAAGAAAAAAAAAAAAAAAGAAGCAATTACAAATGATAAATTGAAGGCAATTTTATATAATATTCTGTTTCATATGTGCTCACTTCTGGGTCTATTTAATCTGGAAAAAGGCACATCATTTGCATACCACGTATGAAAGAGATAAGGCTGATATTGATCTAATGTCAAATACTGGGCAATATTTAGGAAATATCTTGCTTTTGTTAATTCTGCTTCACGAGCTCTTGAAGATGACTTTCTAAGATTAAAAACTAGCTATTATTAAGTAATTATAGGAAACTGAAAATCTAACCTGGCTTTGATGAAATGTGGAGCCATGACAATAAGGCAATATGAGTTTAAATTAAGGGCTTCGGTGCAGTTGAAAGCATTTGATAACTTGATTTTTCCATCAGAATTTTCATGGAATCAAAGAGCAGGGACAAAATAATAGTTCTTCTAATCTAGTCTTCTACCTCATTACAAGACTGACTTTTGGTTATTTGTGACAGTACCTCAGGTCTTACTTTTAACTGTATTCAAGAGAGATGCTTTACCTAAAGGTCTGCCTTACTCTGAAGAAAGTGTTAATGAGAGCTAACATAGTCTCTAATTATAGTTCAATTCAAAGGCCTTCTCTTTATTAGTGGAAACAAGGAACACTTGATTTTCAAATATTCTATTTCTCTAAATAATTATATATTTGTAAATAGTTTGAGAATCACTTTTCAGTCCTTCTTTCTCCCAGTCTCCCAGGAACAAAGGGATGGTGTCAAAGCTTTTCTGTTTCATGTAGCCTGTTACTTATAAAACTTATAATTCTCTAACATGGTCCAAAGTTTATGGTCCTAGTTTGTTTCAAGTGAAATTTGGGCATCATTCCATCTGTGCTGTAATTTGGTGATATTTAAATCATTTTACCTAAAAATTGTTAATTTTATTACATAATGCAAAATAGGTTTATTATGCATGGTCGATGGGTCAAAAATTCTATTATTCACTGCCTCTTATGTTGTGCTTAAAAAACACTTTTCTTTGAAAAATAAATTTTAAAGGACTTCCAGTCAAGATGGCAGCATAGGTAAACATGTTTTGCCTCCTTGCATAACCACACCAAAATTGCAACTGAAATATAGAGCAACCAGCATCCAGAACCATTAGAAATCAAAATGAATGGAAGTCTGACAACTATGGAATTAAAGAAACCACTTCCATCCAGACAGGTAGGAGGGGCGCAGAGATGGAACAGGCTGGTTTCTCACCCACGTGTGGTGGATAAGAATTTGGGAGGGAGATCTGAGAGTGAGGAGTCCCAGACCCACACCTGGCCCCCCAGCCCAGGGTTCCAGTGCCAGGAAGGTAAGTCCCCACAACTTCTGGCTGCAAAAACCAATGGGGATTGAGTCGGTGGAAGAAGATGCTGGAGCCCCAGTCAGTTCCCCTTAAAAAACCCACACATGGGCTCACCTACTCAGACTCCCTCCCTCTGAGCTCCAGCACCAGGGCAGCAGCTTGAAAGGCACCAGTGGCATACAGACCAAGACACAGAGTCAGAGCAGCTCTACCCAATACATAGAAACAAACACAGGGAGGCTGTCAAAATGAGGAGACAGAGATGCATGGCCCAAGTGATGAAAACTCCAGAAAAAAAGCTAAACAAAATAAAAATAAGCAGGATTACTGTAATAGCATAATCAATAAAATATAAGTTTTTCTGAATTGTTTGTACATTAAGATCATCCTTAATGATAATCACTTTGAGTATTTGTATTTAAGACCTGAGTAATACACTTCTAATTTTCTCATCCTCTAAATGGTAGATAATGAATTTACCAATAAAAATTTGATTCCGTTAGGATGCATGCTATGTAACTTTATAAAACGGCTTCCAAGCAATTCTTTAATTGATACACCTTGAAATTAAATTGAATACTCATACCTGGTGAGAACTATTGAAATCCATGCTGGCATTAATTTATATTTTGTATAATTCTCTAAGTCATTTATGGTATTTAAATATATGGAATCTCAAAAATTATAAGATATCATGGGAAGAAAATGGTTTATAAAAAAGTTAACATTTAACATTCTTCAATGTTAGAATGAGGACTTGTATCCGAGACTTCAAAGGGAAAAACAGAATGAAATTGAATAAAAACTAGTTAGCACAGCACTGTTTAACGATAACACTTTAGACTCCATACTTCTATATTACATTCTAAAATTTACACTATTTTTGGCTTATTATTTTTTAAAAAGTCTTGAGTCTTACAAAGTTTGTGAGTATTGTGTCCTGCTTGAAATTATTTGGCTTAAAATGTGTCTGATGTGTAAGGAGATACAAATGAAAAAGGGGAAGGAGGGAAAGGGAACAAAGAGAGAAGGAGAGAAGGAAGGAGAAAAATGAATGGCAAAGACAGAGCTGGGATTTTAAAGTTGACATTTTTTTTTTATATCCCTAAACCTGAATTATCAAAAAGTTCACAAGCATGGTTATTTCAATAGCATGTGTCTTTAAATATGCATAAGAAAAATCTTTTCTGCTTCGACACTAAAATGGCTTGAGTACCACGTACAAGCTGATTTGATTAATAAGCATTCAGAAAAGTTGCCTTTTTATTTATTTATTTTTTAAAAATCATCATATGGAGAGAGACCCTGTGGCTCCAATTCAGTATGTATTCTGTTCATAATCTTCCAGATTTAGGTCATATTTCAATATACTGTAAATGACCACCATGAAAGGTGATTGCTAGGGCAATAAATGAGCTGAATGAATTTTATTATTACAGCACACCTGGTGTTGTTACCATCAGAGGTGTGATTCGAGGGACAGTCCTCTTTCTGTCTTCGTTTTTATGACAGTTCATAACCTCAGTTTAATTATGCAAATGACGTTAATCCCTGATAGCGCCTTAGAAGCCCAAATGAGGTCTGGATTACATCTTTATGCCTAATCTGATATTCACTGAAGTTCCCAATTTCTCCTGCGCATTTTGTTGTTAGAACAGTAAAAAATAAAAAAGTGTTACAACGCTTCCACAGTGACTAAACCACCCAGGTCTTTAGCCACGATCGGGCGCACCAGGGTCACCTCAATGAATGCCGAATTCACTTTTCTCAAGTGCAACAAAATCCTCAATTCCTTTCACTGATAAGTGCGTTGGGTAAAAGCAACGGCCCTTGGCTAGCTTTGTCATTACAGTGTGTGCCATATATTTTATAAACTACGTGCTTAGACAGTCTTCTAAGGCGATGAAAAGAACCTTTCGGGTTGCTATGTGACTGGCTTTGTCACTATGGTGGGATCATAAAAAGGACAGTATGCAGATTGTGTTGCTTGACTGCATACGAAGATGGACTACATGACCTCTAAACTTCCTTATGAGACTAAATTTGTAAACTGTCTGAAATATTGCCTTCTGCTCACGTATGCCTACTACCTGCCGGATCAGGTTCAAAGCAAGTGGTCTGTCGCCTAGGTGCCACGCAGATTTCTGTTTACTCTTATCTGCAATGACTTAGCACCGGTGCCCTTATTGTTGCCCGCGCACCTAAACGACATTCCCACACAACCTGTGATCTGCTCCTGTAGTGTTAGTAGCTTTCTCGTCGTCCTTTCTGCAAAAGGCTGTATGTACTTTCATCAGGGCTTACATCGGGGTCCTTTTCCACCTTCCAGCTCTTTCACACTAACCGTAAGTTACGATTTCTCTCTTGCACGAACATCACATACGCACCACCATCGTGCCTACTAATTGCCACCTAAGAAAAGCTGTGCGCGCGTCGCAGGACCCCCGTCTCCATGTAACACCGCGGACCATCCCGCGTGGGCAGTCTCTGTAGCGGTAAGAGCGCGCCGGCAGGGCGCACGGCGCAGCGAGCAAACCCTGAAAGTGATGAGCAGGCGCTGAGCTGAAAGGGAGAAGGGGGGGTACAGGTGGGCAGCTGACAAACCAATCATACCCGTAGCTCTACCTTTACTACTACGGTCGCTGTATATACATTAAAATACAGTAATCTGTCCTTCATTATCCGTATATGATTTTCTAAACTTAGTTTTATCTTTCAAATATGTAGATTTCCTTAGCAACCGCCCCAAGCTTAGGCTACAAAAAGGGACTGAAATAATTATGTGATTATCTCTGAGTAGAATTTTAAACACAGTCTTGACTCAATACTTTGCTAACCACTCACATTGATCTGGAGCCATAATATAAAGCATGCATAGCCCACTGCATTTGTCTGCTTATTTTTAAAAAATGTGATGCTTGTGTTTTAGGTTACTTAGTGACTCGTTAATAACAACGCTATCAAATTTCAAAGCCCAGTTTTGAAAACCCTCAATGGAAACTCTCATATCTTCAACCCCTGTTGTCCCAGCAATGTTGTTGCCCATGCTTGTTGCTAACAAGGTGAAATGCTGACTTCCGGGTCAATGAATATTTACCTCTCATTTTAACAAAAGGCCCGCAAAAATTATGGTCATGTCTCTGGCAGAATTTCCTTAGGGACGGTTTTTCATGCATATTCTATAGGTATTTATTCATCTACTAGATATCAAACTAACTACCAAAGGCAATGCAAAAAGATAAAGGGAGAATTTGGGGCTTAAGGTATGGGATGGAATTTTTCAACTCTTGAAGATGTACCAATCCTAATCTATGAAATCTTTTGAACTAACCTAAATGGTACTTCTCTTGACCCTTACCGACATAAGTATATGTCTGGTTATAGGAAAAACTGGTCATAAAAACTTCAAAAGAGTGGTGCCACATTATTTGTGATCAGTTATTGTTAATCAATCAAAAATGGACAATAAAACTTTTAATGACCCTGAAATGAATGTTAAGAAAGATTAAAAAATAGAAGCAATTCTGATATAAATATTCAATGAGATCATTAACTAGGATAAAATGGTCAATTCATTACTATTATTTAAAATATCCTTTAATTCATATGTGTTAGGTGCTGCATTGTTGAAACAATAAGATGTTAAAAATGTATTTTCAAACAACTGTCTAACTTATATTAAAATTCTATTTAGTTACTAAGTTATTGCAAATTTAATTGAGTTAGAGGTAGTATTTCCTTTACAGTGTTTCTCTACAGAAAGTTAAAAAAAATGTAGGATTCTAACCTTATTTAATTTTCAGAAGAGTGAAGAACAGATGGGCTCTTAAACGTAAGCTACTTCAATTTCTGTATAGGTGAAACAGTGAGGTAATTCAGTTCTTCAGCAATACACGGCTTGCAGAACGATTGGCGGGACTCTACATTGTAGGCTGGTGGCTGTACACAGCACAGGCTATGCACAGGGAGTTCATTCTCACACAATTTGAAGATAATGTGTTTGAGATGGATGAGTAGTGAATTAATATCAAGCATGATAGATAATAACAGACTGATGATAATGCCCCCTACCTATCCCTCACCCACCAAAATGTATACCTTTAGGTTTTGTGTATTTATAAAGGCTTTGCTTACTTGTAACTACATTTTCCCCTGATGCCTTATGTCAGAAAGTTTGTCAAAAATGCAGATTGAGTTCTCTTGTTAAGTCCTAAACTTGAATAAAATTCTGTTAAATCCTAAATGTTTCCTCTAATCAATGACAATATTATTTTATAGAAAAAAACACTGCCCCTTTTTAAAAAGTACAATTATTTAAGTCAGAAATTTTAATGGTCAGTGCCTGTCTACAAACTTTATAAATGAATTGTTTTTACCACACAAAAGATCAACAAAATGTTTTCTTCAAAAGTATGGAGACTTAGAACTACAGGTGTTAAAATATGAGGAAAATTCACTGTTTTCAGGTACATTGTGAAGCAGAATGTTAAGAATCCTGTGGTTTTCATTTTGTTTTCAAAAGATAATATTATTACATAAGGTAAAATTGACTTTTTTTCACATTTTCATCTTTAAAAAATGTCTGCTGCAGATAAATCTGTATTTTGTAAAACTCGGTAGATGAGAAAATTAAGTACAATGGCATTTACTTTAGCTTTTAATTCTCAAGCATTAATTTCTTATCAGCAAAAAAATTTCAAGTCACGGTTTTGAGAATAAAATGATATTTTCTCTAAATGAGCACTATAAAACATAAGCTATCATGCATTGAAGATGGATGCAAACAGTTTGAAGCCTGTCCTACATATAGGGCTGCCTCTGAGTTTTGACAAGTCATTATTATAATATGTTGTATTTTCAGAATACTTCTAACCAATATTTTCAACCAGTCTTCCACAACAGAAATAACACACTGTTTTCCTTTATGACTTTCAGATATATTTTCTAAGATATCGTTAATGACATAGATTTAAGATTGATCCCAGTGGAAGTTTCAAGTTATTTTTAGAGGAGAAATGTTGGAAGTTCAACAACCTAGCCAAGAGATTTATAGCTACTGAGAAGACAAAACTGCTTAGAAATTAAACTGATCTCTGAGCAAGTTATCGCTTGCTCAGATGTAATTAGTGCAAAAACATTAAAGTTATTATCATAAAAAATGGACACTGTAAAGTACGATGAATAAGCTGCTGCACTGGCCTTGGAAATGAGAGCCATAGTCTAACAACTTAGATAAACATGCGCTGGTCGGCCGTGAGAAACTGTGTAGTGTTAATTCTTAACTGCTATTTTGCACATTTCGTATTTTTCTTCTGAATGTTAGTTCGCCGTATCCTCATGCTGAGATAAAAATAGAGCACAAAAGTTCAAAAATGGGAACAGAGCAGAAATACTATGCATTTTAAGATGAACTGTCACAAAATTCCACAGGAAGGGACCCCAATTTGGCAGAATGCCATTTAGAAGGTATTTGCACAATGGGCGAAATCCTCAGGATGCTCATAATACAACACGCTCAAGTCTAGCAATTTTAACCCTGGAAATAAGTCATTGGTAACTGTCCTCCCGGGACATGAAAGCAAATAGTGAGTCTCCTGTTCTCGTAGGAAGCTCGCTTTATGTTTTTAAACTGACAGAAGCTGCCAAAATTGAAAGAGCTTCTCTCTTGCTTAACAGTACACTGGAAGCTTTAAAACTTCTTGTGGAGGAAGAAGAGTTACCCGTGACTTCTCCCCCTTTCCTCCACTTGGTCAGCGCTCGGTGTGGGCACCGTCGGGGCTTCAGAGCCTGTGGGCAGCGCGAGGCGTCCAGTGCGACAGCCCATCCGTTCCCGGATCCGAGGCTCCCGCAGGCGCATTACCGCCCACTCCCGTTCCCGAGAATCACTCATTTCTCTTCCCCTATGAAACATAAAACACTATGAACAAAGGCTTGTGTATAAAATCTGCGACGACTGGATCTGTCCGAGCCGTTCGTTAGCCAAGTGCGGTTCTTCTTTTTCAATTTCACTAACTGCCTGGCGTCGGCTTTCAATGGTCTGTTCAATTCCTAAAGGATGTGAACAATGGGGTGTCCTGGAACCTCGATCATCAGGCTGCGAGCTCTGCATGCTGCCTGTGCAGGTGATTCTGTACCAGGGTCTTTCTGCCACCTGAGGGGTTACAGACCTCGCAAGGGCCTTCTTTTCTCAACACCCAGAGTTTTGTCCTATTCCTTCAGGACTTTCTTTTCAGGTACTATTGGATTTCTCATTAGTCAAGGTCAGCTTTGTCATACAGGTGAAAGGGGAAAGTCCTTCGGCATTCTGAGTGATCTCGTCCTGAACAAATGCAAAAGGTTATTACTGCTAGTTTATGTTATTGACCAGTGACAAGAGAATTATTTATTTTCCTTATAAGCTAACAGGTACTTTTGATTGAAAAATGTAGGACTAAAAATCCCAGCATTGGGGCATCTACAATGTACTGGGTTGGCCAAAAAGTCCATATGGCTTTTTCCATAAAATAAAAGACACATTTTTAATTTTCACCAACAATTTCATTGATTTGGATATTTTCAGTATGTAGGCTGTGTCCCGCGTGGTATAATGTTGATTTTTCTCAATTACTGTCTCAATCCGATCGCTATCAACTTCAATGGGTCTGCCTGATCATGGAGCATCGTCCAGCAAGACACCTCCAGCACGAAACTTCGCAAACACTTTTGAGACGTTCCATCAGTCACAGCACCTTTTCTATACACTGCACAAATCTCTCCCTTTTTTTTTGCACTTCTGATGCCCTTTTACCTTTCTTGAAATAATAAAGCATAATACGCTGAAAATGTTGTATATTTCCTTCCATCTTCAATATTAAAATGGCTACACAAAAATTCACCAATTTTGATGTTATTTTTTAAATGCACGCTGGTATGACAGTTGTCACAATCCAATCTAACAAAACTGGTTTGAATGAAGCTAAAGAACTAAGCACTACTACAGCCGTCTTATGGAGAAAATTAAATGAACATTTTGGCCAACCCAATATGTGGTTGGCTGCGGCCATTGTCTGGTGTGGGACATGTTCAGTTTAGCACCCCAGACAGCCCTGTGTCCGGCTCTGCACACGGATCTCCCCTACTGCTGTACTGGAAGCCAGACTCCATGAGGCCATGTGCTCCAGATTTGCCCTAGGCATGGTGAAAGCTCTCCCACCCCAGAAGACAGGGTGGAACCATAAACGCCCAGGTGCCTTGACAGCTGTGGCGCAAGCTGGGTGTACTTAGTCCACGATAATTAGACATCAAAGAATGAAAAGGCTAAGTTTTCAGATGGCACAAGAGAACCAGCATGATCCCTGACTCAAAATAAACAAGTGAGCGGATAAGAGCAGGCATTACTAAAAGAAGAGGCATTATTACACATACAGGTGAACAAAGGCCACGGTGTGCTGGGCGTTCAACACCTGTGCCATCTGTGGGTGGGAGGGGCCCTATCATGATGTGACCTAAAGGACTTTTGTCTACAATGTCAGACACACAGAAAGGAAATAAAGAGGGGCACCGGAAAAGGGAGACTATGACTATCGTACATTTGGAGGCAGTGTCCCAGACAGTAACGCTGGGAAGGGAAAGCTTCCTCCTGACCGAGGTGGGCTGGATAAGGAAGGACACAGACCAGGCCGAATGGAAGGGAAAGCCCAGGAGTGTGTACAGGGCAATCCACTGCCACGTGACTCAGCCAACTGCGGGCACAGGTGGACAATGCAATCACGCTAACCAGGGCTGCCGGTTCTGAGAGA
Source organism: Furipterus horrens (assembly GCF_987537825.1). Classification (NCBI taxonomy): domain Eukaryota; kingdom Metazoa; phylum Chordata; class Mammalia; order Chiroptera; family Furipteridae; genus Furipterus; species Furipterus horrens. The sequence continues at coordinate 551,657 of NW_028327187.1, forward strand.
AAATGCATCGCCATTTCCTTGACAATGCGCACGCATGCTCTGAAAGAGTTTTATTACTACTCTGAAGGTAGCACCTGCAAAAGATGTTGCTGTACAGTTTGTATACATATTTGTATACAATGGGAAATTACAATGGCATCACTAAGTGTTCGTTTGAGGTTCATAAATAAAATTCTCCACATGGCTCTTAATATCAAATCCATTTCAACAGTACAGTTAAGCACACTAATAATAAGTTCACTTTGATTACAATTATTAAAAGAACTGGATTTCATTGGAGGAAATATGGACACTTGCCAAAAGTCTTCAAGCAAAGATAATATGACTTTAGGTTATGCATCTTTTCACGTCTTCATTTATTTAGGATGTCACTAATGGAATTTTAAGTAGACAAGCTTCATAATAGTTCACCAGTCCTACTTACGGCTATTGTTTGAATCATTGACTATTAATATATTCATGAGTTTTCAGACAGGTATTTTCTATTTGAAGAGTGTTGTTAATGATAATAACATTGATAATAATAATAAAATAATTAACATTTATATGTATCTACACTGTACCAGGTGCCCTGTTTACAGATGGCAACAGCTTTACAAGGATGGCATTATTATCACCCTACTTTCTAGATGAGCACATTGAGGATCTCAGGAGAGAAATCACCTGCAAATGTTATGTATTTATTTTTTAAAGAATGTATTTATTTATCTTTAGAGAGAAGGGAATGGAGAGAGAGAGAGAGAAACATCAATGTGTGATTGCTTCTTGTATACCCCCAGCTGGGAACCTGGCCCACAACCCAGGCCCATGCACTGACTGGGAATTGAACTGGTGACCTTTTGGTTCGTAGGCTGGTGCTCAGTCCACTGAGCCACACCAGCTAGGGCTCACCTGCAAATTTTAAAAGACTGATATGAAAAGTGGAATTCAAAATCATAGCTGTCTGCACCTTAATGTCAGTAACTGTTAGGTGTATTGGTCCATAGCCCAGAGAAAAGAGCAACCCTAGAACATGACTGATATGAAGTTTATGAAATAAATCTGTAGGGTTAATGTCAATTCTTTGTGTCCTAGGATATATGGGCTACTTTGTTCTTTGAAATAGTAGAGGTTATTTTTTCAAACTATGAAGAATTGAGAACATTAGAGCTCTTTGCCTTATGTCTTCCAAATGGCTATAGAGGTCGTGTGTGCATATGTGTGTAGGTAAAAACTTATTAGCAAAGCACTAGAATACATTTCCTCTTTAGACTTTCTTCCACTTAATTACCACTTACATATTCCTTTCCTAAAGAAGAGGAATAAGAAAGAAGGTAAAGGGAGTAGAAAGAAAAGAGCGGAGAGAAGAGAAGGAGGAAGGCAGCCAGTGAAGGAAAGGAGATAAGAAAAGACATTTTCCCCACATGGTTCACTATTTTATTTAATGCAAGAATCCTGAAAAACATCCAATACCAAACTTGGTCAAAATTAATTGTGTTCCCTTCGGTGAGTCCTTGCATACACTGCATTTCCCCACAACTTTAACATATAGACAAATATTGTTAAGAATTTTATAAAATAGTATTGTTTTATGTCTCAGTGTGTAAGCCTCGATAGTGTTAGGTATGACACTGTTAAAACTGAGCATTTGCATTGTTCCTTTATACTTCTTTTTAGCATCTCCATGACGCTGTAGTTTGACACAAAATTTTCCTTGTTTTGAAGTATATATACATCTATATCTTAAATATGTTATTACAAAATACATGAAGTCGATCAAAATACATTTCTTAATCATTCCAGTGGCCCTCTTTCTCTACCTTGCATTGCCCTTTTAATACAGGACAGTAGTGTTTCAAATTGCTCCCAGCAATGCCTGCAGTTTAAAACTATCAAAATGTTCTTCTAGCTTTGTAAATATTATGTATGCTCTGTTTATTAGGAGTGAAACATTGTGGTCAATTCCATTATACTTTGAGGTTAATAGATATCTATTGATTCTTCAACAGCTTACTCATAAAAATAGAAAAATAAATGCAACAGCTGAAAGAAGCAACATGTTTTAAAAAAATCACAATCTTTTACCAAAATGCAAACATTCTAGATTTCTCTTCTTTGGAAGATTCTCTGCTGAACTCACACAATTTCTCTGCCTCCCTTTTAGCACACTCTTCAAAAATAATTGTCTATACCAGATGTATCCAATTTCTCTCACTCTGTCTCAGACCCGTGTGATCCAGACTTTCACTTTCAGTCCTATTCTGGAAAGTCTGACTTTTTCTCTCCCATGACACTGCTCCTTCTGTCTGCTGCACAATCGCCCCTCTCCTGCTCTGCTTCTAAAGGGGGGAGTGGCTTCGGGATCAGTCTTTAGGCCTTTTCACTTCTCCATCTATGCCCGAATGTGCTTCTCTGTATTATCATTTTAAGTTAAAACATATAAACCCCTACTTGTCAACTTAAATACTGGAGCAACCCTTGATTCCTCTATTATTCTTTAACTGCATACCCAATATATTGAGAAGTTCTGTTGGCTTTGTCTTCAAAATATACCTGCAGTCTGACAACTGTCCTCCACGTGTACTGCTGCTCTCCTGGTGTAAGCCATAATAATTCACCTGAATGATTGCCGCAGTGACTGCCTGGTGTCCTTGTTTTTGCTCTAGTCCTCATTCCAGCTGTTCTCCGAAGAGCAACCGGAGCTACCCTTTTTCTTCTTTTTTTAAATGTATTTTTTCATTACCATTTATCCCCCTTATAGCCACCTCCCCCCTCCCCCCAGCAATCCCCACAGAGCTGTCCATGTCCATGAGTTCTTTTTCCTTTTCGCTCAGTGCTCCCACCCTGTAACACCCCCCTTAGCTGTCATCTGCTTTCTGTCTATGAGTCTGTCTCTGCTTTGCCTGTTAGTGCAGTTTGTTCATTAGATTCCACATACGAGGGAAGGAGAAAGACACAGCAGTCATGTTAAAACAAACATGAGATCACGTGCACATTTCTTCTCAAAACCTTCCTTCGGAATGATTCTCAGCCTTTCTTCACGCTGACCGGAGTTTGGCCTTGGAGCCTCTGTGTGTCATTAATTATAACGAAAATCTCTAGAAAATACTTAAGAAACAACTATGAGAACTCTGAGGTATTAATAAAAAGATGACACACTGTGGAGAGGAGTCAAAACATACAGGAGCAACACATTCAAAGGTGACAGTCCCCATGGATTCTTTTCCTTTTGCACCCCAAGTGTAAAGCTGGGCAAACGTGTGTAGCCGGCAGCTAAGTCTGCAATAGAGTTGTGTCTTTCTGAGTAGAGGAACCATAAAAGGGTCAGATAATGTGAAGAAAGTTCTAGAAATAGAAAGGTTAAAAATAAAGAGACTCTCTAATTCTGTGTACACCCCACAGAAGTACCAGGCTCACCTTTGAGCTGCACACGCTAGACACAGACCCAAACCACATGGACTCTTGAGGCAGGCAGGTGCTGGATTAGCTCAGGTGTCATAGCAATATCTTGGGAGTTTTGAAAAACTGAGATTAGGACAACTGTCTGCTAAAGAAGCAAACACATGAAAACTCAACATTTGGAGAACGCGAAGAATCCGACATAAAAAGACTGAGGACAACATGACCAACGCTAAAGACTTAGGGGAAAAAGTGAGTAGCTGCCGATACTGACATGGGCCACGTCTTGTGCTTTTCACACAAAGGTTTGAAGCAGCCATGACAGCTATATACTAGCTCCGTGAGAGCAATGGAAAGACAATTTCTGTTTCTCTTAGAGAAGGAGAAGCTATTTTAAAAATATGTATCTAGCTTTTCGTCCGACATCTTCTCAGGAAAAGGTGGTAGCAGCTGCTCCAGAACTTTCGCTATGCCGCCCAAGGACGACAAGGAGAAGAAAGATGCTGGAAAGTTGGCCAAGAAAGACAAAGACCCAGTGAACAAATCTGGGGGCAAGGCCAAAAAGAAGAAGTGGTCCAAAGGCAAAGTTCAGGACAAACTCAATAACCTAGTCTTGTTTGACAAAGCAACATACGACAAACTGTGTAAGGAAGTTCCCAACTACAAGCTTATAACCCCGGCTGTTGTCTCTGAGCGGCTGAAGATCCGCGGTTCCTTGGCCAGGACAGCCCTTCAGGAGCTCCTTAGTAAAGGACTTATTGAACTAGTTTAAAAGCACAGAGCTCAAGTAATTTACACCAGAAACACCAAAGGTGGGGATGCCCCAGCTGTTGGTGAAGATGCATGAACAAGAGGTCCCACAAGCTGTACATTTTGAAAAAATAAAACTTTGTTAAATAAAAAAAAAATGTATCTAAATGAAAATTATAGAACGAAAAATGCAATATTTAAAATAAACAATTAATGTGATCAATAACAGAATGGAGGTGTTAAAAGAGTCAATAGATCTGAAGATAGATCAATTGAAATTATGCAATCTGAAGAACAGAGCAAAAAAAAAGTGTCTCAGGGAACAATGGGACAATCTTGAAAGTTTGGAAACATATCAGTATATCATTAGAGTGTCAGAAAAAAAAAATCATTGCCAAAATACATATATTTGAAGAAATAAGGGCCCCAAAGTATTACATTTGATGAAAGACATAAAATTCTAGATTGAAGAAGGCCAGGAAACCCTAACCATGATATACTCAAAGAAAACAATGCTCAGACAAAAGAAAGAAATAACAAAGAAAAGAATTGAAATCAATAACATTGACAACAAAAATGGTTAAAAGCCATTAAATCAGAAGCTGGTTATTTCTTAAGAGGAAATAACACATAAGATTTAGTATATATTACATTTTTTGCAATGATACTTTCACATGGAGGATTTGAAAAATCACTGTAATTATGTAAGCCTGATGATAAATGAAGCATGATTGTGGACATTGTCTTTATCAGTTCATCAGAACTGGATGATCTAATACTGTGTAGCAGGTAATTAGAAATAAAATTTGGAAACTACAGGATCTCATTCCCCCGTGTTTTTCAAATATCTCAAAGCATATTTAGTAGAAAAATAAGCATTAGTGGTGCATTCCCAATATGGAGCTGGAGCTGCCAGAGGTCTAATTTGAGACCCTTGAAAATTTAGATTGTGTTAAGGATAAATTTATACTATCTACAAATCTACATATATTCCAAAAAAAGCATTGTTTTTGGTCTTAATTTTTTGAAGAATAAGAGATTCTGAACATAATAATTACAAATGAGTAATAGATATGAAACTCTTGGAAATCTCTGGAAAGCTTTTGTAAATAAACATAATTTGAAATTGAATAAAGAGGTGTTAGCTGTGAAAACCATGATCAATGTGCTTTGGTGACTTACATGGTGATCAAATTGCTTCTCTGTAAACATAGTGGAGTCTTTTCATAAAAAGTCTCAAGACTTAATGGGGGGAAAGAATAATGTCATATGTGATTCATCAGAAAAAATTTTTAAATAAAAATATAATTGTACTTATATTTCTTAGTACATTTTGTTTGGCATTTTGTTCCTCTCACGATTGCATTGGGTGTCTTTTCAATATAAAGTTTCCCCTAAAAATGGAATTTACTCTGGATATGTCTGGGAACACTCACACTGACGTAGCAAAGTGCAAAGCCCTTATCAAATTGATCAGGCTTTGCGGAAAGCTGGATGTTTGCACTTATTAGGCTCTGGCTTATTGCCCCGGGAACCTGTGTCCACGAACTGGCATTTGTCTGACAATTTCCCCTTAGCGACACATTATTAGATGGATTTTGACAGTAAGTGAATGTAGGGAAATGACAGCGAGAAAGAAAGTGGAAAGCTATGGACATCTTGCTAAATAGATCATAAAATGTTGTCCTCTGGTGCCATTTTCTCACCATTCTGAATATGTCGCATTGCACCAAGAAATAAAATAGACACGGCTATCACTTCTGTTGGAGTCCCTCACCTGCACAGCACAGGTGATGTGATGCCATTCTAGGTGGGCGTTATGAATAATTTATGAAGAATCTCAGAGCAACCGAGCTTGTATTTTTAAGATGATAAATCCCACTCTCCCTTCCTTCAACTTTACTGGCCTGATTAGCTAAAGAATTCTTTGATCTTAGCGACTACTATAAAAAAGGCAACATCATCATTATTTAACAAATTAGTATTAAACACCAGGCCTCCTGTGGCTTGCATATTCCACGCCCCTCTCTCACCCCAAGTCCGGGGAGCCTCGTCTCTGGGCTTATAGGAGCCTGAGGCTGTTGGGTGCTGCCTCGCAGGCCTAGATGTTGACCGAAATGTAAGCAACCAAGTGTGGCTGCAGCAAATCAGCTCTGTGGGTGCTCTGGTATAACTGCACCCGGGCATGGAAGATGTCCCTGTGCCTACAACCACCAGTCAAGATGGGGACGTAGGCAGACGGGCTTTGCCTTCCTGAAAGCCATAGAACCAGATCTCAAACACAAATGACACCCAGAACTATCAGAAAATCCGACAACCAAGGGTTTAAAGAGGCCACATTCATTCAAACAGGAGGTGCGGAGGTGCGAACAGGGCAGACAGGGGATGTGGTCCCACACTCACACGTGATGGGTACAATCAGGAGCGAAGGATCCCAGCCCCAGGCCAGACCGCACAGCTCAGGGTTCCAGCACCGGGAAGGTAAACCCTCATCACCTCCGGCTGTGAAAACCAGTGTGGGTTGGGGCAGCAGAAGAAACTGCCAGATTTTCGCTGCTTAAAGGGCCCACATGGTGTTAAAATGTATGCAAAGCCCAGGGCAGCAACTGGAAGGGCACCAATCACATACAGGAAGTGGGTGATGTGACTGGAAATGGGGCAAGTGCAGGGATAGCCTCCAGAAGCCAGGCAGTGGCACTGTTCCTTCTCCTAGTGGCCCCCCTCCCTCCCACCACAGACAGAGCCACAAAGCAGTGAAGCGGGCAGCCCCGCCCTGGCAATGACCTGAGGCTCTGCCCATACAGTTTTCCAGGTGCCTTTCCTACAACAGGGCCACACTCCTAAGACGGGGAGTCAGAGCAGCCCTACCTGACACACAGAAAAACACACGGGGAGGCTGCGACTTCTTGTGTCTCTTTGTGGATAAGAATTTTCTCCTGGGACTCAAATGGTAATGTTTGATTTATCTCAAAGAGGGAAGGAAAAATAAAGGCACATTTAAATTAATCTAAGAGTGATAGCAAAGTAACAAGTAAATGCTATTTCCTTGCTTTACAGAAAATAGCCCAAAGAAAGAAACATGAGTAATAGCTTTTGCTTACCCTCAGTCAATCCAATTATCCCTCTGAAATAGCACATTCAATCTGTTAACTCTTACTCATACTTTCTCGGACAATAATCTCTTGCAATCTATTTGGATTTTAAAACTATTCTGCCTATTTTTATTAGTTTAAGAAATTAAAGATACAAACCACCAGAAGTTTAAAAGAACACTGAAGTTATTTAACTATAACTTGCGACTTTATCTGCTTCCACAGCTAAGAGCGGAACCGAAGTGGCTTTTGCTGCATTAAGTCTTTTTCTCACTGACTCACACCACCTAGGTTTACATTGCTTTTCAGGGATACTGTCTTTTCTTCACTCCCGTTCTCAGTCTCCCTTTCATGCAGGTGTAACACTAAAGTTCTCTTACTTGGTATTGCGGGGCCAATTCTGCATGACAGGTACTACTCAAGTACCAATTTCACCTTGAAAATATCTCACAGTGACAGCATGTCATGGGGAAAGTGACTCACTGTGTCTCTAGATAAACACCTGCAGGGTTGCCTACCGGCAAGCGATGGGAAGAAAGGAGATCATCACCCTTGGTAATACCTAAGTGTGATTTCTCTCCCTTAATTATGTTCCTTCCTACCAATTTCCCCAGGAACAGTGATGGGAGAGACCCTGAACTGCATAACAGATGGTTTCTTTAACAATAATTTCTCCGATGCCACTTGAGGTAAGGAAGTCTTTATTCTCCCATAGAAACGTCCTTTGAAATTTCTCACAAAGTAATTTAAGCATTTACTACAGTCGTATTTCTACTTTAAATATTGCTATCACTAGTCTTATTTATAAATATATCTTTATTTTTAAATGTGAATACTTCTGGGAAAAGATAAATATTTCACTTTTCAAAGCATAAGTCTTAAATAAGCAATTTCCTTGCATCGATTTTCAGTAAATACAAATGTTAAGAGTCCACTTACTGAAATAGGATCAGCGCACCAAAATGAGGTAGAGTAAAGCAATGAACTAAGAGCGATGGGAATCAAATAGACGTCCAGGCCAAATGTGTGCTTGAGTGTAGCCATTGTTACTTTTTTAACCCAATTATTAACAAAGCATGATTTGAATACAATGCATCTCTTATAATTTTATGGATCACAGGCTTTGAAATTGCTTGTTTTCCAGAGCTGGGGAGTAAAACACTGCATAACTATCATTTCAACCAAATAGCATCGTTCTCATTAGTGTATACTTGCCATAGCTACACTCTACCCCCATGAATATACATAATTTGGGAAGCTTATTCACCAGCATAGAATTTATTCATAGAATACAGTGGTCATAGTGACAAGGAAGGTAGTGCTTTATCCTCCATCTTGCGTTCGAAGCAATTAAGAGCGGGGGAAATTTACATCCGATGTGGTCTTCAAACATGATGTTAAGCCAAGTTCTAGCTTAAATATTGTGTTGTATGCTTATGTCAATACGAGAGAACTGCTATTTAAGATTGTCCTCTGCTGAACTATGACAACATCAGGCATATTATTGGGTGACACATAATTTATGTTAATTCCAGAAACCCATTTGGTATTGTAAATAGCATCTCTCAAATGGGTCTTGCGTGATTAAAATAAGCACAGCCACAATCAGAGGAAGTCAGGCCAGCAAAATAAATTCTACCAAGCTACTTTAAAACTTATTTCACATTAGCAACTGATGTGTTTTCCTCTCTAGTTCTAAATGCCTATCAGCAGGTGAAGTCAATTAGGGTCCATTAATTCATTAAATTACGCAGCTTCCATTAAAATTAGTAAGGTAGATGAGTTCTTTCTTCTTTAATTTAAAAAAAAAATTATTGTTTTTCTATTACAGTTTTCCCACTTTTTTCCCCATGACAAGTTCTTTTTAATGTAGAATGTTCTGCAAGACATTTTAAGTGGAAAAACAAGGCATATGCACTAGTGAAGGGAGTTGCTGAGGAAGACGCTGACTTTCCATCTCATGCCTCACCAGTGGGGTTGACAAGTTCATCTATGCCTTTTATTTTTTATATAGCCGGTATTAATTATAGCTAAGGAAACAATGTTTCTACCCTCACAGGAATTAAAAGTTTTGAAAGAAGATAAAAAAAAAGATTTAAAAATACTTATGTATTACCCTGTCTTCCAAATAAATGAATGGATTTCCAATATACCCACATTTATGTTCAAATTACTTAGATAGGGAAGTATTTAGCTGCCTCATATAGAAATGAACTTTTCTATTACATGTGCTCTCTTCACTAAGTAATGAAAATCAATCCTATTTACCATTTTGGAAAATTATCGCTCCAACTAGGAAAATTAAATCCTACAAAAGGGAGGTGAAAATGTGAGTCACTTTGACTTTTCTGTAAGATTTTATCGAGGAGACAGAGCCTCGTCGATCAGCCAATCTTCTCTTTCCCTGATTGCAATCTCATTTCACTCGCCCTTGGTAAGACATGTCTGCAGCTTGTTAAATATTCAGCAGAAAGTTTATGGACTTTCCCATAACCTTGATTAAAAGCCTTATGGGAAACTAAATGCTGAAACAAGAACTTTATTTGAAAAACAACTTGAGTGCTCCATGCTGATTTCTGTTTCACTACTAGGACTTATAATCAGCGGTCATTGGCATAAGAGGAGGGCAGAGGTGAAATATAGGAAGGCAGACTAAACGAGATCTTTGAAATACAACTTGATTTAACAACCAGAGGAGATTTAGTTTTAAATTCATGAGAGGAATTCATAAAATGACCTACAAATTTACAGTCTACAAAATAAAGAACGAGTACCCACATATAAACAGATGCTCGGGTACTCAAATACACACAGAGCATGATGTTTTAAAAGGAAATAAACAGGATACTTGTAAAGTTTAAAGTTGAATATCTAGGTGGAAATTAATAAGCCACACTCATTAAAGTTCATTTAAAACCCAGGAAAATTTCTAAGTTATGAGGAAGCTTCATTATCTTAGCATAGATGGTAATCCTCTGCCAAAATGTCTAGTAAGTCATCTTTATCTTCAGTTGGATAAAAATGGACTTGTACTTTATTAATGACTTATGACTTATCATTTTTTCATTGTATAATTTTGTTCTGGAAGCTCTCCATTATCAGTAACTCGGGAGATATTGTAGTAAAGTTTCCTGGATTTAAATACACTATTCATTTTTATTTAGAATCTATGAACACCTCGTACATTTAATTTACTATCTGCTGTCCTTTGAATCTGTTTTGTCTTGTTATATGTGTAAAATAAGTTACTACATACAAGTATTCAACAACACTAGATCTCTACCTTCAATGCTTAGATTGCAAAAGGTAATCAAGAAGCTCAGAAATAAACTTAGTTCTTATATAACATTTGAAAATAGAAGTCAATACCATACTTGGATCTTCTTGCTGTATATATAAACAATAATTTTTCTTTCTGTTATTTATCCTTTATTTTTAAAAAAGAGCCCTAGACCGGATGGCTTCACAGGTAAACTTTACCAAACATTTAAAGAAGAACTAACATCTTTCCTTCTCAAAGTATTCAAAAAAAAATTGAAGAGGGAATAGACTCCCTAGCTCATTATCCCCATTTCAAAACCAGATAAAGACACAACAAAGAAATAAGTTAGAAGGCTAATGGCTCTGATGAACTTAGGTGCAAAAATCCTTAACAGAATATTAGTAAACAGAATACTGCAAAAATGAAAAACATCATACACCATGATCAAGTGTGATTTATTCTGGGGAGCAAGGTTGGTACAATATCTGCAAATCAATAAATGTGATACACCACATAAACACAATGAAGGATAAAACCCACGTGACCGCATCAATAGATGCAGAAAAGCTTTTGACAAAGTCCAGCACCCATATATGATAAAAACTCTCAGGAAAGTGGGAATAGAGGGACCATACCTAAACATAATAAAGGCCATGTAAATATAACAAGGCCACAGCGTAGTGATAGGGAAAAACTACAAGTGTTTTCCTTAAGATGGGGAACAAGTCAGGGATGTCCTTTTTCACCTCTCTCCACTCTTATTCAACATAGTCTTAGAAGTTCTAGCCACAGCAATCAGACAAGAAGATATAAAAGGCACCCAGACTGGAAAGGAGGAAGTAAAACTGTCTTTATTTGCAGATTACATGGTACTATATACTGAGAATGCTATAGATTCCACCAAAAAAAAAAATGACTAGAACTGACAAATGAATTCAGTTAAGTAGCAGGATACCAACTTAACATCCAGAAATCAGGTGCATTTTTATATGTCAATAATGAACTATTAGGGAAACTAAGAAAGCAATCCATTCACAATTGCATCAAAAAATAATAAAATACCTAGGAATAAATTTAACCAAGGAGGTAAAAGATCTGTACTCAGAAAATTATAAGACACTGAAAAAATTGAAAAGATGCAAATAAGTGGAAGTATATGCTGTACTCATGGATAGAAAGAATTAACACTATTAAAATTTCCATACTATCTAAAGCAAGCTATAATTTCAACATAGTTCTTATCCAAATACTAATGACATATTTCACAGAACTAGAACAAATAATCCAAACAAATTATATGGAACCACAAAACCCTTGAAAAATCCTATGGAATATTATTCAGTGATCATCCTTGTAAGTAATGTTGGCATGAGAAGTATGCTATAACTTCAGAGAAAGAGTGACGTTGTTTAGTATTGAATTATCAGGAAATAATGACAGTCTAGCTCTCATTCTATAGTGCGAGTTAAAAAAATAAGAGGAAAGTATTAGTCGAGGAACTGGTATGAATGACCCATGGACATGGACAATGGGATGGGGACCAACTGTGGGAGAGCGGGTAGTGGGCAGGGCAGGGGAGAGCAACAGGAAACAATGGGACAACTGTAATAGAACAACAATAAATTAATTTAAAAAATAAAATAAAAAATAGAAGATATATGAAGCTAAATTTTCTCCAGATTTAAAAACTGTGCTTTCGTATGACAGCCGCCGTCTTTTCCATAGAAAACCTCCCAGTGCCTTGGGCGCTCCGCAGGATGAACGGCCTAACTTAGATGAAAGTTCCAAGATCTTTGAGCACCTAAACCACAAACAAGCCGCTAAACCACGGCGATGGCTGTGCCTGGACAGTAGGCATTCCGAGTACCAAACATTGTGTTGGAAAGTCTTTCAAGACGCCCCCAGCTCATCGTCACATTCACAGCCTTGGAACAAAACGCGCGTTCTGGGATTATACTGTCTGTGCTATATTGTTTACAAGCTACATTCTAATGGATTTCAGATATATTAAAGTGGTTTGCCTTCAGAGATGTGGCAGATATGTAATATGCCTTTACTACGAACTTTAAGGATCATTCCAGAAGTAACACAAAATACAAAACATTACTGAAAAAAATATATGGATGTGTATATTTGCAATGTGTGAATAGAGTACCTAATTGCTCCCAAAGAGGGAATATGTTTGCATAAGGGTACCTCCTTCTCCTACCTGTGTTGGATGCTCTAACAAAAAACATTATCCCTAGGCTGTGATGACTGAAGCAAATCTTGTCAGACCATATGAAAAAGGGAAAGAAGTAGTTAGCTTTGTTTTTACCTACACACACCCTCACTTCCCCGTGACCAAGGAGATCCAATGAAATCATCATCACTGTTCATCAGCCCACAGGTGGGAGGTAAGGCTTATCATTAACCTATAACATGCATAAGCCCTCAGCCGATTGACAGGGAGAAAAATGGCATGGTTCCATGGAGTTCCTTGCAATAAATCCCGCTAAAATATTCCAATAAATGCTTGGTCTCATATAGTGCTGCCATTGTGCAGAGCATTAGAAAGTATAGTTGACAATGAAACACTCCCGTGATGCAGTAAAATGGGGTCATGTGTATACAATAAGAACATGAGAGTAAAGATGGTTTTTGTCTTTGAAAATTGCGGGAAGTTATAAAAATGGCAAGTACAGTAATCTTTTTATTATTTCTTGCTGAGAGAAGGTTAGTTTGGTTTACCTCCTAAAATATCAGTCCACCCACGCACAAAGAAAAGTATATCCTCTGCAAATTGAAACATGAACATTTTACTTTTGACTACATGATTATTGCTGCTGCTGCTGCTGTTAACATCCTAAATTATTCATGTCCGGGAAAGGTTCTGGTGGTTAATTTGAGAATTCTAAAATAATTTGAGATAAACAAGTAATTGATATACTGTAAACTGGGTGAAGTTTAAATTCAAATAAGCGACAATGGTGACGAGAATTTAGCTACCTTTCGTTCTTAGTACAGAATAGAAAAAGCCATACACACTTCGAGAGAGGAAAACACATTTGCCTACGATTTCCCTAAGCATCTATATTCAGAAAGCATCGTGCATACTAAAGACACAAACTTCCCTTCATTTTATGTCTATTAGACTAGAGGCATAGAGCCCCCTAAATCATATTGGGAGGGGGAGATTAAGGGAAAAGATTGCCAAAATAATGAGTGATGATAATGAAACAAGATGCAAGAACAAATCATCAGTCGATAATTCTTCGCTCTTTCAAACTAAACTAGGATCTATTAGTAAGCAATGAGATAAAGAAAGGAATAAAACTCACACATAATCAGCAGCTATCCAATTAAACTTTCTATCATAGAATACATCTACACTGAATCGCTAAGCAAATATGCTTTCTCAAAACTATTAGGACTTTAACAACAGGACATTTCTTTTTATGACTCTGGAGGCGCACACAAAAAGCAGGCTCCTCTGGATACACGCAGAAGTAGTCCAATAAAACCGTGCAGCACCCCATGTGCAACTGGAAACATCTGGATTGCTTCCCTATTCCATTGATATATCTTTGAGGCTCTATCACACGTCATATGAGTTATTTTAATGACTTGATGCATCATGGCCAATCGTTGCAGTGCTCTCCCTCATCCCTATTTTGGTCAGCTACTCAACACGTTTGTCAGGGCTTTGCTAGGCACAGCGTGGCTCCCAGCGTAGCGGCATTGGCATCACCTGGGCACTTTATTTTTAAGGTTTTATTTATTTATCTTTAGAGAGACGGGAAGGGAGGGAGAAAGAAAAGGAGACAAACATTCACGTGTGGTTGCCTCTCACACGCCCTCAACTGGGGCCCTGGCCCGCAACGCCGGCACCTGCCCTGACTGGGAATCGAACCGGCAACCATTAGGCTTGTGGGATGTTGGCCAGCTCACTGAGCTGCCAGTCAGGGAGGGCCTGGGTGCTTCTGGGAAATGCAGAATTTCAGGTGCCCGCGTTCGACTGCTGAGTTCACCTTTTTGAAACAAGATCTCCAGGTAGTGTGTGTGCACGTGAAACTCTGAAGAGCCCTCCCTGTGTGGGAATATGCAGTATCTCAAGAAAAAACAGTGTAAAATTCTGTAGGTGTGTGTGTATACGCAGAGACGTGTGCACACACTCCTTTAAGGCAACAACGCTGTGAGGTGGCTGTTTTCACCGCCCTTGTCAGGGTAGAGAAACTGAGCCACAGGGGACTAAATGTCCTGCCAAATGTCCCATCACCAGTAAGTGGTGGAACTGAAGCTTCTCTTCATCACTAGACTCACGAAAACGGAAGAGGACAAAACACATGTGCACCGCCTCCATCTTAACGCATTTCTTTTCATCTTAGGAGGGTTACAATTCTTCCATTTCAGAGAAAAGTCTCTCCAGGAGTGGGCAAAACAAAGAGAATCAATGTGTTTTAAGACTAAGGACTCTTAAGGACTTAGTTTGAATTTGCTACAATATTTTTTTTTCCTTTTGGAAAAACTAGAATCGCTGAGAGCTCTGAAAACTCCGCTGAAAATGTGTGATTAATTTCACCTGTCCAGCGGCTGTTACCCTCGGCCCTGAAAGCCCTCTGCTTTTATTCTATATTGAGCGATAATGGAGAGAGAGTTTCACTTCACACTGTTGGGATCGTTCTAGGAGAAAGGGTTTTTTGGTTTTTTTTTTTTTTTTTTTAATTTAGCCACAGTTCATATCCTTTGAAACCCTGAGGGGATGTTTCAAAGAGTAACGCGGGTATTGAAGTGTGTTCAGCCTGTTTAGGATAGTTCCCCGTGATATTTGGCTTTCAGATATTTTAGGAGCTGAGCTCTTCTGCAAAAGGTAATGGCTAGTTCTTTCAGGATGGAAGACTTAACAGATCAATACAATGGCGCTTTTAATTGGAACTTCAATATTTGGACTGCATTCTGGTTGAATCCTGAAACTCCAATTTTCTCCTTGAATAAAAACAGATGTTTGTGTGATGTTGTTCAATACATCCTGTTTTCCTGTCCAATTCAATTCTGAATCAACCCTGGGGGCAGGGGACTGAACGTTAAAAATCATTAGTATTGCAATGTTGCATAGCTCTGAACCAGTGAAAGTAGTTTTATAGAAAATTATCTATGGAAAAGAACAAACAGCTGAACAAGGAACATGATAATCCAACAACTGCCAAGGCCTTTGGTGCATTCATACTCCAAAAACATCTCAGATGATTAGAGTCTCAGTTAAGCAAAGTATCCTTGAATTCCTTATTAATTTTTAATTTAATCTTAAATAATGACATTAATTAGCTACATTCTTTAAAAGGACTTAACACGTATGTGCCTCCGTAAAATTGGCTCCTTTTTAAACTCAAAGCCAAGAAGTATTTATGCATTCTGAGGACACATCTTTTTCAAAGGGCTAGGAAGTATACAGTGAAATGGATATCTCAATTAGGAAAGAATTGTGTGGTTCAGTTCTGAAGGAAGCACAGTCTCATCCCACCACTGGAAAACTATACCAGGTGAAGGGATTAAGAAAAAATTAAAACAGAAAAGAAACAGACACAGACCACAGTGTGATGATGTCCAGAGGGAGGGGGGATGGGGGAGGAGAAAGAGGGTGAAGGGGGGATAAATGGTGATGGAAGGAGGCTTGACTTGGGGTGGTGACCACATAATATGATACACAGAAGATTCTAAAGGAGCATTATGGCAACAAAGCTAATCTTTACTATTGTTCTCTAACACAGAATTTATTATTCATTAGTATGTGTGCTACTTACACAGCAATTGGGATTAAGATAAATTACAGAAGGTGAATTTCCTCTGAATATTTTGAAAATAATGTAAAAAGAATATCAAGAAGGTGAGACACAGCATGAATATGGAAATATATCCCTCATTTAAACTACTAAAAACTCTGAAAACTCAACTCTCCATTCCTAAATTCCTGTCACTCTCCACTTGACACCTATATAAACCTATTAAGCAATGTTACCCCAATGAATTCTATATGTCCCTACGGAGAAAATGTTGTTATATATGTGATACAGTCCAGTATGACAATAACATTTCCAATTTTTTCTCTCTATGAGTTCACTTTTTTGTATGTTCATTTATAAGTGAAATCATAAATATAGTGGGTGATCATTCCTAAGGTATGTACATGACTAATCACTGTGATGTACTCATGAAACTAATACAGTTCTGTGTGTCAACTGTCATTGAAAATTAAATTAAAAAAAAAAGCTGTAGAAAATCCCCCCTAAATCAACATTTCCCTTGAGGGCTGGTACATAATTCAATTTTATACTTGTGTATTCTTAACGAATTGCTCCTTACTGACATTAGTGACTGATCTAATTTAGAACATGATAAAGATTAAATCTTGGTTTAGGACATTTAGCTATTGCTTAAAATGGCTGATTCTCAGTTTTCTTATTTGCATAACAAGGGAGTTGGACTAGGTGGCATTAAGATCCCTGAGAGCTTTCCAACCCAAGGACATATATAAAAGACAACACGGGGATGTGTGCACTGTAACAGTAGGGAATTCTGACCCCAGAAGGGGCATTACAGTTCAGCCTAGTTCCCTCATTGTTGTGATCACACAGCTATGTGTTACAATAACATTATTACTTAACATCCAAGGTTTTAGAAGTATGATTTAAATAGATACCCAAAATTAATATTTAAAATCACGTGCTTTCTCATTTCTTTGGAGAGCAATACAAATTATAGAAGAAATTTCTGAGGAAAAAACCTTTAAAGGCTAATTTTATGTATACTATTTAGAAGAATTTTTTAAATGTAATCTGCAAAATTTTCTAATATAACTTTGAAAAAATAAAGTACCAGACAAAGACTGTGTACTTTGTTTTCACTTTAGTGGGACTTAAACAATTAATAAAACAACTGATTAAAATGGGGAAAGACTGTGTTCAGCAAACACTGTGACTCCTATTATCAGTTGGGTATGTCCAACATTTGATAAAAATATAAATTAACATATTGCATAAATCCTGGTAAGATTGTTTATGGTAATTCCTTTTTTTTAAAGTTCTTGATCCTCACTAGTTGTTGAGTGTTCTGTTGATGAAAGCAATTATGAGAGTTGCAAGTTACTCTACAATCTAAAAGTCACAGAGACAAAATATATTGCTGTATTGCTCCTCATTCATTAAAATATATAAATTATTTTAAAAGAAGAAATTGGAGTGTGGCTAATGTTAGTAAATATCCCAAGTCACCCCAAACTTTCATCTTGCATGACTAATTACATTAGCTTTCAAAAAAGTATACAAAGGCAGAGTCTTATCTTACAGGCAAAGAAAAGGGAGAAATGAGACTAAGATAAAAGAAGCCGAAGAAAGAAAGTCATAAAAAACTGCCTCGTGGCTCATAAATAATAGAATGAACTTTATTATATGGCACAGGTAGCCTAATAAAAATTTAGTAGCAAAGGAAGGGTTATTGTGAAGAGGAAGCCGCGTATTCTCTGTCACTGAAGGCAGTCATTCAAGTTTCTGACATTCCAGACCTATGGCGCTGGCTTTCAATTGCCAGCTTGGGCCAGGCTCCTGGAATTTGTCATTTCCAAGCAGAAAGTACAAGATAAAAGACTGCTTTGCATAGAGCGGCCTGCTTTTGAGTGATAAAGCTCTATCTAATCTATATTAAAGATACTGAAGATACAGTCAGGTTTCCAACTTTAGAGATAGACTTTTCATTTTGATCAATGACTTTGTTACTTTTAAAAATTACCTCTAGTATAAATCCTTCATGGTCTTCACAAAGCCTAGATACTGCAGATTTTAAGTCATTTTTCAATTGGTCTGTGTTGTGATTGCATTTCCTGTATAGGAAAGTTGGATATGATAGGACGGTATAGTAAGCTTGGTTTCATCCATTTTGTTATTATGAAATATTTTTTAAACTTTCTTAAGCTTGAATAGGATACAAACTACTGTCAAGTGTGGTTTATTCTTTCCCAAGCAGTGGCTGACAGCTGAACTTGTGGGTGGAACCAGTCTTTGTAATATATATATATATATATTATATATTATATATATATATAATGTATTTTCTTTATATAACACATCAAAGACTAGAATGCATTGGTAGGCATAGACAGTACTGAGTAACCTTTCTTTCAAAATACATGACTTCAGGTTTGCCGAGCTGATTCAAATTACTTATTTAATTATTTTACTCCTTCCACCTCATTATTATTTTTCTAACAAACTGAATGATATTTTTGTTTTGTTTTGTTTTTTTTTAAACAAATAGCTCACATAGAACCCATTGATCAAAATCTTCCTGGTAAGATATTTGAACAGTTTTGTTTTGCCTTCAGATATCTGACTCCTAATATTCTTAATTATGAAGGGTGGGATTTTAACAGTCCATTATTAGGTGATCCTTTAGAAGTTTCATAGCTTTATTTTGAATGTTCCAAGTTGTCTACATTCAGAATTAGTTAACTAATGAAATGTTCAGCTAATAATTACTGTAATATTATTTATGCCAACAGTCTCAGCAGATCAAGACCAAATTTGGCATTTCTCTAGTCAATCCAATTGGTCTTGAACTTTTTATAACATGTAATTAGAATACTGGTAGAGGATCAATCAAAATGTGTTGCCAGGGAAAGATTAATTAATTCCATTTTGTGAATTAATTAGTACCAGTACCACAGTAGAGTGTTAAGCAAACCTGATCTAGTGAAAGAAAAATGCATGTCAAAGACATGTTCACTTGAGATACAGTCTAGCAGAGAAATTTATAATTTTAAAATTAATGATAAAATACATTTCTTCTAAGTTTAAATCTAGAACTTACTTATTTCTCAGTACTGTGGGAACTCTATTTCTCTTTTGCATCACAGAAATTTGTAGCGTAAAAGAAAAGCGTTGACACTTTTTAAAAATTGATGACATCTCCTGCATGAGTACTGTTACTTTAAGCTCAAATTTTAGACACTAGACCAACGGTAACAGATAGAGTGGCTTCATATGTGAAATGACCATATCTGGTGAAAGATTTGAAAACTTGCGGCTGACCTAACTTTGGCAGTTGAAGCAAATGAAACAACTGATTAAACGAGGTCCTCTTCCCCCTTCACAAAGACCGACTTGGATCTCTTTAGAAACATTCTGTTTCACTATTTCTCTTCCAAAGCAACAGGGATGTTATCTATAATCATTCCAATTATAATATGCCGGTAGATTTTTAGAAATTTAGATGCTACCCTTTTCTCTCCAACTCACCCATAATGAGAGAGTAACACATATGCACATCTGACTCCATGTACATGAACTATTCAAAAGTCTCTGAGGTCTAACATGGCAGACCTTTGCTAATATTTCCATGTCTCAGAACTTAGCCTGAATTATTATATCAGAGCAATGCTTTACAAAAGAACCCTGGAAAGCATTTTAACTCTTCATAAATTACATTTTACCTAATGCTGCTTATAAAGAACTAGATATGAATGAGAGCCACGTGTAGTCTAATGTGTTTAGAGTATTCCCAAGAGGATCACACTGCCCCCAACCACCTCAGTCAATACTATCTCTTGATATCTACAGTTCCTAGTGGTGCCCTGTCACATCTGCTCCTCTGCGAGCCTTTGATCCTTTGACGATGCAAAGACTTCGGCTGTTAGAGACCCCACAGACGGCCAGCAGCACTCTAATGCTGCTTATGGATTGGACTTGGTTTGTTCTTAACTGAAGAGCTAGCTTTGAAGAGCTGGGTCCATTGGAAATGGTCCCCGTTGCCTGCTCAGGTGAAGGTGGGAGGGAAGCTCTGGGGCAGGGGCTGTTCTCCAAACAAGACAAAAACCCACAGTGTGGCATTAAGTGACTCTCATACCAAAGGCTGAAGTCAGAAGATTGCAATTGTGAAATGAAAAAATTCAAAAAGTTTTGAAATGGACTGGGACAGCATGTTTTATTAAACTTTTCTCCTACAAGAGAAATAATTGGATTGCATATGCTTGTTTCTTTATCTTAAAAAAGAAAGTTAATATTCTTAGCAAAAGACTGGAGAGAATGGATGGCACCATTTAATTTCTTCATCTAACCAGCAGATTTTTATCAACCTGGGAACTATCTGTTAACGTAGTATTCATAAATCCCTGTAGTAAATTGTGGGCAAAATCTTATTTACAAAAGTTGTGTTTCTCTCTGTTTTTGTGAAGTTACAAGGGATTGCTTGGCACAAGTCATCAGCAGAAAAGGAAGCAGACTGAAGATGTCAGAGTATGAAATGGGATCTGCATAAGCTAATTCCATCGCTCAAGGAAAGCGTTTATTTCCTCTAACGGTTTACATTGTTATTGGTGGTGCTATTGCCTGACACTGCTGCACATCATGGATCCCCTCACTATGTACTATTTCAGAGCTACAGTTTCTTTCTGAAGAACCAGTGCACCTCATCCTCTGTATTAGCCTAAAGAGATGCTTTTGCTATGGCAAATTTTGCATCAGCTATTTTTTTGATCAAGACAAAACACACGTATGTAATAATAAGGTCCCTTATTGTCCAAAATGGACAATGAAAGTTTTTGGAATGTGGCTTAGAGGGAAGTTTCAGGTCCAGCATGAGAGTAGATAGTCAATATTACCCATAGTAAAATTAAACTTTAAACATTGATCCATTAATATGGTTATACATATACAGAAATGGACACTCATTTTTAATTATCTCTACCCTTTGCATAAGCTTACTAAAATAACAAGTAGCAAAAATATATTATTATTGCCTACAGCCATCCTAACTTTAAAATAAAGCCTAATTAATAAAAAAAACTTTGTTAACTTAGATTTTGCCATTGCTTCCTCCTGTAATTATGAACAAAATATTTAATGAGCAAAGAAATAGGGGCTACCAGAAACTAAACATTTCTCTCCTCTATTCCTACACTGTACTTTACATCCCCATGGCTATTCTGTGACCACCTATTTATGCTTCTTAATCCCCTCACCTCTTTACCCCATTTCCCCATCTTTATGTTATTCGTATTGTCCAATAAGTGATAGGCCTACGCTTAACATAGTCATTTACGGAGCAAAAAAGAGCAAGGATACCTTGTTCAATGCATATTTGTTACTTGTGACCACATTCTTATTAGAGATTGACTCTGAGTTTATTGTAGTGACGGATACAGTTACAACTTTTTATTTCTACCAGAAGTCATTATGTCCTCTTGTACATAGTAAGTGAAAAGTAGATTAGTGTTGCAGGTTGCAGAATTTCTCATCCACACAATGAATATTGATAAAAAATTCCAAGTATACAACTGAATATAGGGATAGCTGATGTTTAGGGCTTTCTGAATTTAGTGACTGAAAAAAGTTGATGTTCAATCAATTGATTTCCCTTATTTTTTGGAGTTTCAAAAATAGGGGCTGAAAACACAATGATGTGTAAGCCATTTTGTTCTCAAAACTAGATCCTTTATTTAACTTATGCACGCATACAAACCTTAATGCTCAAACTAGCTTTTCAAATTTCTATTTTATATACTAATTTATTTTCTATGCTTTTGCTAGTTATTTGGTCTGTTTTTTCATATTTTTTATACCCATGTCTCTTCTGTTTCACATATAATTCATGCTCTTTTGTACCTACACACTTATACAAATAGAACACATATCTGGAGAAAATTAAAATTCTTGGAATTCAAGAATCTTTAGAGCTCCGTATAATGTTACCAAATTTTGCATTTCCTAAAATTATGAGGAAGCGAGGATGTTCTGTACATGTTCAAGATAATAAATGTAATGAATTCTCTATTTAGTATTGGCTTCCTGACCTTTTTAAAGAATTCAACATCCTTGAATTTTGTAAAATATAGCCTTTTATGCCTTCAGTCTGGAGACCAAATCTGAATATCTTTCTAAATGGTAACATGGCATAAGACATGTGGTTTCAGTACCTTATTGAAAACCCCAGATCAACTCTTCAGCTTTGGAGTCAGGATCTCTTATTTGCTTAAGAAAATTAATTTTCTACAGTTCTTATCTAGAAGAAAAATAAATCTAAACACTTGCCCCTAATTATAAAAGTACTCTCCATGTACACAAACAAGCGAATAAAATAAAACGAAAGGCTGGTTATGTACGAGTAATTACATGTATGTGCAGATGCAAATAGAAAGTTGTAGCTACGCCTGAACAAAATGACAACAGGAAATAGGGCCTTTCAGCTACTTTCGCGTTTCTGCCTTAGAAAGCTGTGGGGCCCGTATTAACGCCGTGAGCTGGCCAACGGTATGGTGAGTGCAGGTGCGTGAGCTGCAAACCCTACCACGCTTCTACCGCAGGACGGGAGAGGTGTCACTTACCGGATTCCGGATCAGAGTTGCCGTCGCCTTCGGTGCGGTTGTTGGGCGCAGCGTGATCAAAGTAGTCCTCCTGAGGGTAGCCCAGGGGAAGCGCGTGGGCCGTGCTGGGGACGCCGCGGGCCTCCTGCTCTCCCAGGCCTCCGTCGCTGCCGCTTCCCTGGGAGCCTTCTGGCAGGTGGAACGTGACGCGCCGCTGGGACTGAGAGGAGGCAGGAAATGACAGCGTTTCAGCTACGAGCTGAATAATTGCTTAATGCATCCAATTTAGAAAACACATTATTTCCACCACCTAGTGAAGTCACATCCACGCTGTCTTGATGTGGGAACAATTTCAGGCTTTTGTGAACCCGCTTCACCTGGCAGCAGTGCGGCTTTCATGCCATTTTGAAGCAAGGCACGTCCAGATACAGAATAACGTCAACTTGTTGTAAAGCAAGCGGCTGTCAGCCTTTCTAGACATTCCAGCGCACTGGAAATGCTGATCACTTCAACATGGATTTATTGAGCTACTATTTGACAAGGAATCATGTTTTTGAATAATAAGCATGAATAAATATAAGAGCATTTTATTGCTATGTCTGTAAGATTTGGGTGGGCTGAAAGAGTAAATAATAAGGAACTTATTCAATCATGTAGGCTTAGAAACTTTAAAGTACAAATCATCTTTTCAAAGAATCTTAGGGGCAATATTTTGAATTGCAACTTATTTAAATCGATTCTATCCTCTGAAAAATAAAAATAGTTACATGGCAGCTGATGGTAATTATAATAGCAAACTGTACCTCTCATCTTAAATGGTAATTATAGCAGAATATAAAAGATAGACACCTGCCAAATATACAGATGGAACATTACATATCTAAAACGGGAGGTTCAAGACCTCCCGGAAGGGTGATACCGCCACCAGATAGCAGTATTGTGTCTGCAGCATTGCTACAGGGACCGGAGCCTCCAGTGGGTCTCCCTTCTTGGTATTCACACTTTCCGTTGCCTTTTCCACGCTAACTGCGGGTGGGCCCTGTGTCACCAAGCTCTGCAGCTTCCGTCTCGCTCCCTTTGAGTGCTCACTCTGCGGAAAACCAGCCGCACTGAAAGAAGTCTGACCCCTAGGAGGCCGCTGTAGAGAAGAAGGACAATACCCAGAGCGGCCTAGCAGTTCTGGCCACGCCAGTCCAGTGCTCAGTGTATATGTGAAGAGCCCGTTCTGGACATCCCAGCTGTGAGCCTTATTTGCTTCATTCCAGCCATCTCCGGAATGACATTTCGTGTCCACTTTCTTGTGTAGGCACCAACCCCCATTCCTGACCTAAAAGTGTCACGTACAATTCGGTTTTGTTTTGTGCTCCCAAGCTTAGGGGTAGTTTCATCAACCAAAACACTTCACTACTAGCAGCATGTAATACAAGGAAGAGAGCACTTTAAAATGTCCAAAATACTACATTGTAGACATTAATCTATAATTAACTATTGTCTGTAACACAGATGAAAAATCATTACATGTAAAATAACACAGTTTATCATGAGACTAATTTATAATTGGTTGCACCAAAGTCCATAACTGTTATGAGATCTTTTCCATAAGACACAAGTAATGTATTGCAAGTACACAGAGATTCATAATGTGCCATACGCATCATGTGTGTGCGTGTGAATGTGCTTCTACCATATATATCGTTTAAAGCATTACACCCAGATAAAAGAATCCACGAGGAAGAAAAGAGTTGCTGCTGACAAAATAGACTAATGTAGAATTTCCAGTGTGCTGCTGAAGGGGCAGGCGTGTCAAATGCTAGGGGGAATGAAGTTTTGTGTTCACTGTCTTGTCCATTTGCAAAAGGGTGGCAATCAAAGTCCCACCCTAGGCCGCATTTACTAGAAAGTCCCTTAACTAAAAGCTCTTGCATAGCAACTTGCGGAATTCATCTATAATTAGCCCGCTCATGTACTCATCCTCAACCCTGTTGACACTCATAAATTGCTCTCCTCAGGGGTAAATAAGAGAGAATAAAAGGGGTTGGAAGGACTCCCTTGAGGGAACAATAGTGCTTTTTGTCCCTTCCTAAATGTGCATAAAAACACTACCAGCACCAACACTGTCTTCCTGAGATGCAGTTCCTATGTTGGGCATTATCACGCACACACACCTTTGGCATATCCAAAGCAAACAGTCATGTTAATAAACAATCTGGTTTATGTCAGCTTTAAGCAATATCAGAATGCCTCGTGTGGAGATCAAAGCATGTTGCTGGGACAAGAATGACTATATCATTTTAAAATTGTATAAAATTCAACCACATTATAGAGATTTGGTATCTTTCTCATGCACAGTTTCAAAGTTTACAGCCTGGAACACTGTCTTACCTATTTCTATAATCCATAGAAGGCATCCAGGTATCATTATTCACATATAGATATTCTACTTTTTAATCAGTGACTTCACAAGAGGCTCTGTACTTGCACATCTGTGAATAACTAGGCTGTCCACTGGCATGTAAATCTCCATGGGAGATTTCCTTAACTCAGATTATTAGAATTTCATTTTTTAGGAATTGTTTTAAAAAGCTTCTGAAAAATTAACGTTGAATAAGACAAAAAACAGTTAACTATTTTCCCTGTGGTTACTTCAATAATTCCTACTTAAGCTTACATTTTGCGATGTGTGACACTTCCAGAGAGATGTGAACAACATAAAATAATTATATGAACGTAACAATTTATGAATCCTGTGCAGTAACTTTCGGAAACATGGTTTAACTCATTTGCCCTTCACTTGTTAAGGGATAAATTCTTTCTGCTCAGATTCATCACTGGAAGACATTCAAAATACACAGGCATTCCCCTTATCCAATATATTTACAAATAGTAACCATTTCACGGCAATCATTCCTCAGGTCTCTCACACAGAAGGATAAATCATCCCCCTTTTCAGGTGCTGAAGATGATTACTATGCAATATAAAAGAGCTATCATGCTAATGACTGCGTCATAATGTGCCTGTCTGCAGCCCTTCAAGCAAGCTGTGGCATACAAATTAAACAATCTATTGACTGTAATAGTGCCTTGATGGGATGGAAATAAATCCTGGATCACTCATGAATAAATGTCTCACTGAATGGCTACTTATTTTTCTCCCAGGAGGAGAAAAATTCACGAGGTGGCTCTCCCTTTAATCGGCGCGCCTTGTTTTTAGCTCTAACCCATTGAATTTCCAGAAAGTATAAATGCATAGAAATAATACTGCTGTCACCTCGGTGACTCATTTACAAGCGAGCTATCAAAGTCCTCACTTTCTTATGTCTATTATACCTCAAGAAGGCATAATTCCATACTAAACATCAGGTGAATGTCGTTACATTTCCATAACATGATGTACGTGGCACCTCAGAAAGGTCACGCTGGCAGACGGGCCCAGACTGGGACTGCATTACGGAATGCTTGAGTGTCGTGTTCCAGAGGGCTCATTAGAATGACCTGTCAAAGTTTTCAAACTCATCCTCCCAACCTTGCACTTCCCCTGACTCCAGTTCAAATACACCCTGACCCAGTCTAGCTTAGACCCTCTGCCAATGCCAGTGCAGGGTTGTTTTTGATTCATATAAAATTCTTCGTATCAAACTAGTAAGCATATTTTAAGCTCCTGTGATCCTATATATTGTAATAATAAACATACATTTTGTGGCCAACACATATATCTCATTTTCCCATTTGCATTCTGTTCCTGAGGTTTTCATCCTTTAAAGCTTTTTTAAAATACCATAACATATTACTCACCTATCCCAGAATCAGATCCTCCTTTAGCTCTATTTTACTCTTCAATCTTTTATGGCATTTGATGATTTTTAAAATTTATTGTATGTAATTAATTTTTGGCAAATGAGTCAGGAATGTTTATTTGATAATAGAAGACTGTGTGCTATTCTATGAGGACATCTTTCCTTAAGCCATGATTCATTTCAGATCAATCAAAATAGGATAAGTCCTGGCTGGTGTGGCTCAGGTAGTTGGAGCCAAATCCCATTACCAGAAGGTTGCAGGTTTGATTCCCAGTCAGGGCACATGTCTAGGATGCGGGCTTGGGAGGGAAGGGAGGTAACCGATTGATTTTTCTCTCCCACATGGATGCTTCTCTGTCCCCTTCCTTCCTCTCTCATTAAAACCAATGTAAAAAATGTCCTCAGGTGAGTATTAAAAAAAAAAAAAAAACAGGATAAAACTGAAAATCAACATGCTTTGAAACTGGCACATGTTCAAAAATGGTATTAAGTAATATTAAAACCAGATATTAAACCAAAAGCAGACCATTGCAACAGTCTCTAAGATGAAACCGAAGTACCAATTTAAAGAAAGAATCAGGAGAAACATCTACATTCTTGGTGCTAACCATATTTAGGTTTAGGGACTTACATGAAAACTTATAGGTTCCCACGGGACCCTCATTATCCAGCAATCAGACCAGGAAGTGAGAGGGAAATAAGACAGACCAATTGCTAAAATATTTACCACGAAGTTCGTGCTCAGAATCAACTACCTTACTCTGCTTCAAACAACTTCAGTTACCTACTTCTTCAGCTTAGAGCGTGTTACAAGGATTGGTAGCTGCTAGAAATGAAAACCTTGACAGAAGGATGCATTTCCTCCAGCTTTCCCTAGATCTGCCTTTGGGAGCTGTGCAGAATAAGTGTGAGTCTTCTTCTATATGACATGCCTTTCAGTGTTGCAGTAATTTAGCCTTACATACTAATATTCCAATTCTGTGTCAATATTCCCATCCTAATTTGGCATAGTTTTCAGACCTTTTACCATCATATTAACTCTCTTCCTTTTTGCCCATGTAATTTAGTTACATAATTAACCAAGTCAGATACGTAGGCACTTTTTTATTGCTGGTGATGATATGAGCTTGAGAGACGATGTATTTCTAGATCACATATGATACAAAGAGTCACCTTAATTTTTATAACATTAGTCAATATTTTACATTTTCTAGTTGTAAAATTATTTGTAAACGTTTCCATGAGAGGAGCTACAAGTTTTGTTTTGAATGGTGCTTTCTCTCAAATGCCAGTTCTTTTTATATTTGCAAAATATTTTTTCATTGCCATGGTTACACAACATGTCTGTTTAATCGATGCATTTCAAACAAACCAAATGTCAGTCAAGTAACAGATGGTTTATGACTTGAATTATATAGGTTGGCATTATTATGGAATGTGTGGTGAAAGGTAAAAAACTCACCATTGTCATTAATTGCATAACCAATATTACCTCAATGAATTTAATTTAAAAAAATGGAATAAATAGAGCAATAAAATGGAAAGAAGTATGTGATGGTGATCAAATACAAGCTTAAAACTAAGAACGACTAGAACATTTTCTTAACCAAACTGAAGAATGTGCACATCAACTAGGGACTGTAGTGTGTGGTACCGAACACTGAAAGCTCATTTGCTTTGGACCGTTTGCAAATGAAAAGACAGTAGATAAGGCAAAGCTATATTAACAATACCAGAAGGTTTGATATTTATCTCTGAAATTATTGACTCAAGTAATATGCATGGAGATGTCTGACGTCTCTTGAAAGTTAATAGTAAATTCGCTTTTCTGTACTCATGAAGTCGTATAGAACAAGAAAGCACCCATGTACAAATAAGGCAAATGCTGTAAGCAGGTTACACTCACTAGGTGAAAAGTTTATACGTCTCACACAGATATTCTAAGCTGTCTTGCAGTATAATAGAAAGTAACGAAAATCCATTATCTAAAAGTCCTTCGGTCAATACTACGTAAACATGCCTTCTTTAAGAAGATGATCATGTTTGAATTAAAACTGCCTTAAATACCCATAACATTCTTAGGCTATCAGAACTCCAGAATCAAAAGCAACAAATATTTTAGGTCCACATATTTTTTTCAGACTATCAATTGGCCATGGCTTCCATTATGAGGTAATTATTTGATTTTATTTAAAATACATATGTTTTTAAAAGTCCCTACAAATAACATTGGCATAATAAATTATGAAATGGCCATATGATCAACCTAATTCTCATTTCCTCTTTAACCACAATCCATCAGCTTAAAATAATCTCGTATGCTATTTTTAATAATACCATCTGGTTGTTCTGAATTACCACTGCTCTCTCAATATCATATGCTATTGCCAAAAATGGGAAATCAATCTGGCTTTAGAGACTTTTTAAAAATCATGATGCCTAGAGAGCTGGAATTGGGACAATAATGAATTATGTACATAAGAGAAATATGAATGAGTTGAATGTGAAAATATGCACATGGCAGGCACTCCCCTATCAAAGGTAAGTATTATGAAAAGTTAATTCCAATAAACTACTAATGAATGCATATATGTGGCATTCTAAAAAATAGAGCTGCAATGGCTTCTGTGTAACTCTTACAACTCATTTCAAATATAAGTACTTTCAATAATAGATGCAGGAAGGAGGCCTGGTGTTCCCCCACTGTTTTACCTTGACTTATTTGAGTTCTACCATGAAGAGTGTCCCTTAATCTAGCAATTGGAAAGTGAATGACAATTGGTATGGAGAAATGTCAACAGAGAGAAGCTGCACAAGAAAACATCCCAAATATACTTAAAGGCAACAACCAAAGGAGGTCATTTAAGATCTTAGTTGAAAACAAAAAAAACCAATAGGAGTTCTTCCTTTCTTTCTGCTCTGTAGTATTCTATTGTGCAAATGTAGAACCTAATGAACAAAACAAACTAATGAGCAAAACAGAACAGGAGTAGACTGACAGTGACCCGGGGGCGGGGGAAGGGAAAAGAAAGGGGAGGGCCTACACAACAAGGTGGGGATTGACTGTGAGAGGGGGGAGGTGGGCAGGGCAGGGGAAGAATTGGGACAACTGTAATAGAACAATAAAAAAAAGGAAAAAAATAACAGTAAATTTGAGTTATATTGTTTGTTACAAATAAGAAGCGATTAAAGCTAAGTCCTTTTTCTCACATCTTTAATAGGTTAGTAATAGCTAGAAAACCAAGCAATATTTAATGCAGAAGGGGAGAGCCTGTTGGAGAAATTGCCTTTTGTATTGTTGTAGTTCGGTTCATTATAAAACGTGTTTTTCAAAAACAGTTTAAAAGTGAGGGTAGGATTATTGTCCACTATCAAAGGAAATCAGCAGGAATTGTTTGTTACAAAAAATAGCACAGTGCCTCTTCCAAGAATCTCTTTTTTTTTTCACATGTGTATCAGTACACTTTTTTGCTAGTCCTTGGAAAAGACATCCTGCTATTGATAGTCATTCATTTCTCACTGCCCTGTTCTGGCTTTCATTTCTTCATTCACTGGCATTCATTGATTGGATATGAGCTTAAGAGAGAGCCACTGAGTTACTTATCATTTTCTAGGAGTCACACTGAACCAATGTGATTTGTAAATGAAACAGATACATAATAGCATTCCTTACATTATGAAAATAATGCCAATCTCATCTCTGTCCCAAAATGTAATTAGGGTCACCTCATACACATTTGCACTATGACTCAAAGTCAGCTGAAATTTTCCTTTATAGACCCAAACATATCAAAATGTTTATACTCAAGAGTTATGAAGAGAAGGGGAGAGGGGTGGTCCCCATCAACATTTGATTTATAATCCCCAAGGACCTGGAGAGTACTGTGTTAAGTGAAATAAGCCAGGCAAAGATGACATGTACCGTATGATCTCACTCATGTGTGGGATGTAATGAAGAAAGTGAGCTAACAAGCAAACTAAAGACAGACTCATAAAGAGACCAAGCTGACAGCTCTGGGGGGTTGGGGTGCGGAGTGGTGATTGCAGCGGGGTGTGGAAGCGGAAGACGGTATAGGAGAGATAAATGGTAATGGAAAAAAATACAACAAAATAAATAAATAAATAAATAAATAAATAGGAAACATTATAAATAAGTAAAACCACTCTTTTCAATATTCAAAAAAAGCAAGAGATAAATTTATATTTCACTTTCACACCATGAAAAAAATAGTGTACAATTACTTCAAAAACAGGAAACAGTTACAATCAATATAGTTGTAAAATGAGGTAGAATTTTAAGTTTTCTAAAACTTGACTTCAGATCTTTCTAAATCAAATTTGTAAGAAATACTACCTAAGGAGTGAGGAAATAAGGATATTAGCAATGAACTTTTTGAGGAATTAAAAAAAAAATACTTTACACATGAAGTTTTGTTTGCTCTTATACAATTCACTGAGAAAGACATATTGAGTACATGCTGTGTGCAAATGACTGAGGAATATCAGAATGACTTTTTTTTTTTTTACTGGAGCAATATTATGTTTTAAGAAAAATTTATAAAATTAACAGAAGCTTTGCCCTGGCAGGTGTAGCTCTGTTGGTCGGGCATCTTCCAGCAAACCAAGAGGTCACCAGTTGGATTCCCTCTCCAGGCACGTGCCTGGGTTTCGGACCCCATCCCTGTTTGTTTCTCACCCTGTCTCTCTCCCTCCCATCCCCTCTCTTTAAAAATAATAAAAACATTTAAAAAAAATTAACAGAAGCTTTAAATGATTCTATGAGAAAATATCTATCATATCTTATTCATAATGAAATAATTCTGCTTATGTGATGTTATTAGGTAGCGTGTTTGTTTGCTTGTTACAGTAACATCTGGTTACCACACACACAGTCCAAAATGCAACGATGGAAAAGACTTGTCTTATTCACGCAGCCACCAAATTATACATATTTTAGTTAACTTGCTGGATCTGTTTGTCTTAAATATACAGAGTTAATCAAACCCATTGTGTTGTGTAATGAGTCCGATGTTGTCCGCTACAAATACGGTTTTGTCATAGAGACCCAAACTTTGCTTTAAACTAAGGGTTAACTTCAATAAGTTTGCCTTTATTTCACTGTGTAAGACTGAATACAACAATCCAAGCTGTTCATGGTGTATATGTACCAAGGGATGGATTTATCCTTAGTTACTGTGAGAAATCTATTTAGATGTTTTAAGCGAATGCGGTATACCCTATAGACTTTTAATTACAATTCCTTCTCACAGTGCTTCTTCTTTCCTAGTGATCAATAAGTTTAAATAATGAGACACCGGATCTGAATTTATTAGTGGTGATTACAAATAATCAGTCCCTTCTGAACAACCCAAAAGACAGAGGTGATTTACGCGTACAAAAATATGCTCATTCTCCTTTGTTCGTAAACTAATCAAGGCAATGTATATGTTTTCCAACAAAGGGCAGATCGTATGAA
Source organism: Furipterus horrens (assembly GCF_987537825.1). Taxonomy (NCBI): domain Eukaryota; kingdom Metazoa; phylum Chordata; class Mammalia; order Chiroptera; family Furipteridae; genus Furipterus; species Furipterus horrens. The sequence continues at coordinate 583,737 of NW_028327187.1, forward strand.
AGAACACAAATGAGATGAGATGAAAAATAGCCATTCCTGCCCCACTGAACAATGTGACAATCAATTTCCAGGGAAATGTTCTTTCTTTATTAGGACTCCACGGCCTGAAGTATAAACTTCTTAGAAGGTTAATAGCAGGTCCCTTACAAACAGAATTTGTAATAAGTGGATGTAAGAACCTACAGATCTCAGGTTCTCATTAACCTACAGTCTCTCAGCCTTATAATCTGATTCTTGTGAAAAGCTGTCATTCAAAGTAGTGTAAGTGTACATTTTCCCTGAAACATAAATCTAGGTCCTAAAAGGATCTGGTAATGGCCAAAAATGCAGATTCTACTCTTTCAATACCTTTGTGTCTTCAGTAATATAAATCTAATTTTCTCAATATTCTGTGTGTGACACTCAAAATTATCCACTGGATACATGAGTAAATATGTACATTAAGAGGTCCTAAAATCTTCACAACTTAAATGATCACCTCTAACCAATGATTTCCAAATATTTGCATTCAGCCTAGTCATGTCTCTTCTGACATTCAGACCTACGTTTTGTTTTTCCAAGTACATACTGACTTCTCATAGACATTTTATGATAAAATCAACATAAAATAGACTCCGTATTGCCTCAGACTTCTCCATGTACTTTCTGCTTCACATCCTTTGTGACCTTGTGGCCTTGGCCTCATGTACAGGACATTCCCAGTTCTTGTCCATTCTAAGCTCTTCCTGCCTGCCCCCAATAACTCCCTCCCCTCCCTCCAGACCTCTTGCCTTATTCCTACCGTCACTGACTGTGATCAAAACTACCTGCAGGTTAAAATACATCATCCCACATTCCTACTATTTCAGCCTATATTTACTGTGTTAGGGTTGAAAGAGACCTAGTTAAAACTATTTCATGACTGTGGCATTACAATAAAAGAATGTCATTACCTCATTTATAAAAGGCAGCCCTTCAAATTAACCTTGTTTTCTGCTTTCACTTATGCTATTATATTCTTGCTGCATTTATGTGTTTACTGTATTGGAGGCCAGTATATGGATTTTTAATTTTATTATTGTGAGGTGATTCTATTCTAAATTATGTTGTAACTATAAGCAAAATATTTCAAAGAGTGGGTCACTTAACAATTGTAAGCTAAAGATAAATAGTGAATGGAATTTTATGACATATAGTCGGGTACATTAGAGTTATATTTGGTATTTGTATTTTAAGTAATTCAGTATTAAGTAATTACATACCACATTTTTAGAGACATGAAAGTTTTTAACATTGTTAATGGATCCTTTTTATAAAACAATATAAATTGCAGTTTCTTTGCTGGCAAAGAAAGGTGAGTCTGTGAATAAAATTAATGAATTCATAGAGCATCAAGGAAGCAGAAAAAACATTACAACTTTTGCTTTGCTCTCCAAATGATCTCCAAAGGTTCCTTCCAAGTGGAGGCATTGACCAGGAGCACAGTCCTGGTGGCTTAGTCAGAGGAGACAACAGGAGCTTTCTGTGTATGAATTACTTGGCCAGCACTATTTTTAATAAAAGATATTCTTCATCAACTATTTTTTTCTGAGAAGTAATCAGCCTACTTTCATCAGATGTCAAGGGAGATGAAGATTACAAGAATACCAGTTTCTTTTAAAAAGTGAAATCAGTAAAAATTACTATTAATTAGGACTATTATTACAAACTAGCTCAAATAGAAACGATTTATTTCAATGTCTCTGCTATTGTTCAGATTGAATTTTACTGCTAGCCTCTAAGCCACATAAGATGACCATTGTCATGTTTACTGATTTACCTTGCCTTTATCAAGGTTTCCAAAATTACTAAGCTGATTACCTTACTAATTTGTGATGGTTTTCCTTTGTGCTTTGCCATACATTCAGCTGATTTTAAACATTTGTTTTCTCTTTGACTATATATGTCAACAACACTTCTCTTAGTGATGAAAAAACCCTATGCTAAATTCTTGCTTTTCTATAAAATTGGCAGGACATAGCTCATAATGAAGGGAGCTCCATGGAGCAGAAAGTGCCCTTGATTGTGAACTGAGAGCCCCACACTCCAGTTGCAGTTCCAGCTCATGGACATTGAGCATCAGTTTTCTCATCTGTCAAGTGAAAAGCTTGGGTCACCATATCATGAGTCTACCGTGTACCTTTCCTTTCTAAACTCCCATGGCCTTTCCAGGAATAGGTTCACCATAGGCATGAGCCCTGGCTGTTTTAAGGTGTAAGGTCAATGGACGGAGTATGAAGATAACATACTGCACCTTCACAATCAGTGTTTTTATTGTATAAAGTAGAAAGTCTTGATGATGACAAAATTACTCTGTCCATTGGAGAATAACTTGAAATAACTTTCTCCCCATTTGAGGTGGTGGCCATGTAGTTGGATTGACTTACTGTCCCCCCCCCCACATTTTCCTACTGTTTTAAAATAACAAGTTTTCATATAAACACTCCATAGCTCTCCTTCATAATCTATGTGATGTTTTATAGGCAACACCCAGGTATGAATGATGACTTTAAGGGACCATATCATCCTTTCAGTAAGTCAACAGTTAATGTGTCAGTAAATCAGGGTGAATGAACTATAAACAACATTGATAGAACTTAAGATGAAATTGTGCATAGCGTAGTTATAAATCTTAGAACATGACTGGATTTGAATTTTAAAGATAGTTAAAGAAATAGAGAAAAACTTACTATTAAGTACACTTCACAGATTTAGGTGGAACAAAATATTTTTATTGAAATTGAATATCATTAGTTTCTATGACATTGAAGTAAGTAAACTTTGATTTGAACCCAGTCTGAGTTGTTCTTTGTCAATTTATTCTGAAGGCAAGGAAATTTGATATTATCTGTCTGCGAAGCGCCACAAGAGCTTTGCAGGGGTATAATTCAGTTGAAAGGCTGGTTCAAATGCAGTGAGTCCTATAAAACAGTTATTTTTGGCTCTTGAGACAGACGTACCTGATTAGGGATTATTGTCTCTTAGGACTGAAGAACAATAGTCCCGTGATCACACTAAGTAAACATTGGGCTGAACAGAGGTTACTCAAAAGTTTGAAATCAACTCACAAGTTCTTTCTTCCACTTTGAATTGCAAAGTACTCTATCCAAGTTCAAAAGCTGCCAGCAGTGAAATGGAAAACTGACAGAAACATGCCAATTTCCGTTGTCTATCAGTGCACAAATATTTCATGACCGAAGAAGACAATAATGGATGGTATGAGTGGAATAAATATGTTCTGACATATGATAGTGCAAAAATAAATGCAACAACAGAATAAAGGGTCACAGGTCTGCAATTTTTACGCACATATTGATAAGCTATTCTACTTCATTTATACTCAAGTTTGAAATATAAATCTACAGGGATTTATATATACCACAATTTTTTCTGAAGTAAGGAAAGAGATAGCAAATATTTCTAGACATTTACAAAATCATTATATAAGCAGGATAGGGCATGGTTTCAATTATTACACAATCTACTTTCAGTCAACTGTTAAATTTCCTTATATAGGTAACTTAATCATTAACCAAAACCCATTAAAAATCATTCAGCCTGGCCAAGATGGAGGCCTAGACAGACAGGCTGTGTCTCCCTCCACAGCTAAGAAGGAGTACAACTACCTCACAGCTAGAGACAACCACAAGTCCCAGAAAACCGAGCTGCACGGAAGTCCAGCAAACAAAGATATAAAGAAGAAATACTCATCCAGACGGGTAGGAGGGGCGGAGCCGGGGCGGAGAGGACGCGGTGTGGTGGTAGCAGTGGCGGGCCGGCGGAAAGCACAGTTACACGTTTTAAAGGGAGGGAGATGACGCATGTGAATACATATCTTTATATGTACATCAGCACCAATGTAGATACAGGTATCCAACACATAGTGGCAAACGCAATGGAAAAAATGAAGCAGAGAATCATGTAAGGAACGTTGGGCAATGAAAATTTCAAATAGGGTTTACAGGACAGATTTTATAGAATTTTAAAATTGAAATACACAAACAAGAAATTGTCATTATTAAGGCCATGTATATAAGTGCACGATGGCTTTGGCCATCTGTATATGGGCATTAACGTCCATTTTGCAAAGGTCTATGCGAAAAGGTACAATGCTGACAGCCTCTGCACTGGGTTTCAACTGAGAATGTAACAGACAACGTCAGGATATTTAAAGATAAAAACACATTTTTAGCACAAGAGGCATGTATATAACTAAATATTTCAAGTGAGTAAGTTGAAAGTAATTTCATAAAACCTAATTCTTCTTACTACTAATTTACAAAATTAGAAAAAGAAATAATATATTAATGGATGTTACATAGAACGTTTTGTAGCAGAAACATATGTCATCCTCTTCTTTAAGGTTTGAATACTTGTAGAAAGATGCATGTTAAAAATCATGACTAACAACAAGGGTGGACCAAGATAGGCATCTTGACTAGAATGAAATATTAAGCATCAAATAAACAGACCAAATAGAATTTTCTGAATATATAATTGTTTTGTAAGAAGTAAAGATTAGCAAGCATTTATTGTTAACTGTTGCTTGTAGTCTAGTATATATGCTTATGATTTTACTTAAACATATAATTTTATGTGTTACTTGTAAATTTTTTAATACAAAGCCTTACTTTCTCAGAAGACAGTCAGTTAAGGCTTTTGGTTCTTGGGTTTGTGCAGATTTTATTGATATTTATCAGAGAAGGGGGTTTGGATAGTAGAAATAACTTGTTTTGCACTAAGGATCTACCTAGTAAGTGACCAAATCTTCTATACTTGCAAAGTTTAAAGGACTGTAAGCCCCAATGTGTAAAATGAGGTAAAGATGCTTTGCTCTAACAAAAAAACCTGTGAATCCCCATCTGGGTTGTTCACTGACATTAAACAGTCATTTCTATTTTACAGGACAATATGACTGACTGATAAGAATCCATGACCTTTCCTTTTCCTTCTTTCTTCCTCCCACAACAAAAACGGTCTACTTCGAAATGTCATGGGAGGTATAAGAACTTAATCTTCTATCTGTCACATGAGTTGGTAGATTCATTGCTAATACAGCATTGGTAGTTTTCAGTACATGCAAGAATCCCATTTGTTTCTTTTACTTTGATTAACAAAAGAAAAAAGACCCAAAACTTGAATATGGGGAGGGGGAGGTGGGGACTGATTGAAAGAAGGTGAAGGGACTAGTCAAGGAACATACATGAAGGACCCATGGACATGGGCAACAGTGAGGGGATTGATTATGGATGTAGGGGGTGGGCTGGGTGGAGGGGGCAAAGGGGAAAGAGTGGGACAACTGTAATAGCATAAATAATAAAATATTTTTAAAAATACAAAACAACATTTTATTTTAAAGATGGAGTTTTATGAATTTTTTTGAAGTCTTAGTCATACATTAATTAGAAGTTATTCATTTTATCAGAGAGAGTTAAAACACAGACAGTAACCCTTTGACATGACTTTAATATATGCTCAGGGGTGACTGCTTGGCTATGACTACCACATCAACTTTGGTCACTTATTTTGGAAGACAATCCATGAGTTTATGTTGGTGAGTTGCAGAGTAACTGCAAAGGACAGGTTCTAATGATAGAAATAATTTGTTGAATTTCTATAGTGTGAGAAAGGAGATAAGTATCTATTGAGACCAAGAGTTTGTTTTATAAAGCAATTCCATTTTGTTTGAGATTTCTTCTGAGATTACTACAGTCCTTGAAACTAATATAAATTAAAAATTGAAAGCATTCTGGATTTAATTTAAAAAAATAAGTAAACAAAACAGAAACAGACTCATAGATACAGAGAACAGATTGATGGTTGCCAGAGGGGAGGCGGGTGGAAGGTTGGGAGGAAAAGGTGACAGGATTGAGAAATACAACTTGGTAGTGACAGAATAGTCATGGGGATGTAAAGGACAGCACAGGAAATACCGTCAATACTACTGTAATAACCATGTATGGTGGCAGGCGGGCACTGTACTTATCGGGGGGGTCACTTAGTAAGTTATGTAAATGTCTAATCGCTATGTTGTACACCTGAAACTAATATAATATTGCGTGTCAACTGTCATTGAAAAATAAAAAAAAATATTTTGAAAAGAAATACATTGTTGAATTCAAATGGGAGAGTTTTCTTATGTTGTCAGAAATTAGATTTTGATACAAGTACAAGATAACGTGAACAATCAAAAGTTAATTAATGAAAGGTTCTGGAAATATATTTACTGTATATAAAATAAGCTTTTTTAATATTTATTTTCAGAGTCATGTTTGCTACTTCAGCACTGCAACTAAATCTTGAAAACACCTCAGGATTCAATGTGATTATGACACTGAGGGCATCTTTGTTCCCAAAGAATTTTGTGTGTCCATGCCCTTGACAAATTTCATGGCGAAATGGACTTTCCCTGCGTATGGGAAATAATATAAGAATAAATTAAATTAGTTTTCATGTAACTGTAATGTAACGACCACAAACAAAGTCACTCAGATAGTTTCTGCAGTCATTCTAAGATTCGTTAGTAGCTGTTACGAATGTTTTATAAACACGTGCTTACACTCAGTAAGGCATCTGTCTGGATGCCGACACCCATACGCCTTTATAAGGTGCTGGCTATAAAGAAATGATCTCCTTTCAGTGACTTTACAGGCTAACCAGCAAAGTTCATTTAAAGAAACTCTCTGCACAATGCTCCTAGAAGATGCTTTCTGTTACTCATTTGAAGTGTGATTTTCACACAGTTTGGAAAACTCAAGAGTGTTGGCCTGCTCCATTAACAGATGGACTGTTATTGATCCGATATTGCAGATTAGAGAGGAGCTCACTTTCACTTTTAAGATTTATCATTTCATTGCTTCCAGTGCAACAATGGATTGGCAAACATGCCTATGCATGCGAAGCCATTCAAGATGAATGCTTTTCGATTTCCTACAAATGCCTTGATTTGCACTTATTTTGAGACAACTTTCAGGAATGCAAAGCCCGGAGCACAGTACTTTGAGATTCCTGATTATAGATGCATGGATGATTTAAACATAAGGCTCTGCTTACAAGTGAACCATATAGAAAAGCAATCTCTCGTGCTGGATCAAGACTCACCAGAGGTCTAAATTTATGGACGTCAGTGCTCATCTGGAATTGAAAGTAGTTATTTTTATGTCTCGGGCTCTGAAAAAAATGATTTTACATAGAATAAAGGTGGTTACATGCAACCAATGTTGGGGAAATAATTTATCATCTGAAAGAAAGCTGTATTTGCAGAGCTGGCAATGCAAATGCAGCTTTTATGCTGCAGTGGAATCTCAGAAGCACACAGTGAAGATTTCAAGTCCAGTTTTTAACACCAATGATAATTTGCAGGTTGTTTATGAAGGTAAAAAAGGACTGTAGGGTTCTCTATCACTAAAGACGTTAATAAATGTACCTTGCTAAATTGCAGCTTGCATTCTAGAAATATCAAATACAATTAATAACTGTTAAATCGACATCAAAAGAGTGAATGAAACAAAAGTTTCTAAGCCATATTGAACAAATCGTCAAGTGAAACCCAGCCTCTATTCAGAACATGGAACCTGCTTCTTTGCCCATCCTCCTTCAGGCAAGTTGTCAAAGTACGTCCTTTCAGTGTCCTCATGTGGCTGTACAGCATTCCCTCACTTATTGCGGGTGTTACGTTCTAGACCCCCCCGCAATAGGTGAAAATCCACGAAGTAAGAACCTTACATTTATATTAGTATTTATATAGATTTTAAGGCTTTATAAACCCTTCCCACACACTTATAAACTGTTCCCAGCCCCTTATTAACCTTTCCCACTCCGTTATTAACCTTTTCCACATTTTTATAAACACTACTGATGTTCTTAAACATATTCTACACTCTTAAACCTACGCTACTTTAACAACATACGTATACAGTACTGCAAAATCCCGTGATATAGCAAAAAATCCGTGATAAATAATTCAATATAATATTTTTTTAAAATCCCACGATACAGTGAGGCCATGATAAGTGAACCGCGATACAGAGAGGGACCGCCGTATATGGCCTTAGAGAGGAAAACGCACTTCAAGTGGAGTTATGAATATTGAAAAAGTATTTCCAAAAGCAATCTTTGGGAAGTTAATGCTTCAGAAAACATTCTTTTGTGCAAAATGCTTTCCCACACAGGGAGGAAGGATTTCATGCAAAATCTTAGGATTTAAATCGTGTGCAATTCAAATCCCCCACAAAATGGTAGCCTACCACACTCTGCCTTCGTTTCCTTGCTCTTGCTTAACACTGCTAAAAGTTAGTGTCTAGCTAGGGATCATTGTTCGTGGTCCATCGCTTAGTATCACTATCCCTGTAACTTTATGCAGAATATGTTGAGAACCGCTGTTTCATACATTTTTGTTTGGTTTCTTTATTATTTCGGGTGGAGGATAACCCTTCTTCCTCTTACTCAATTGTGGGCAGAAGTCTCAAGTGATTTTATTAGATGTTTTTTATTTAAATGTAATTAGTACCTAAAGCATCCGGATTTCTGAAAACAATTTAAAACAAAGCATTCTTACTAACGCATTTCATGACTAAGAATCATCTAAGTTATCTCTTGGAGATTTTCTATTTCTGAGAAAGAAATGTTTACTGGTCTGATCTTATTTACATGTCAGTTACCAAAATCTTAGTTGCTCAAAAGAAAATTTTCTATTGAAAAAATTTCCTTCAAGGAAGATTAAAATATATTTTGAATAGAAGTCTCACCATGTGTACTAATGTCAGGTACATATTATATGGAGAGTTTGAGATGTCTTAAATTATTAAATTCTTAACAAGCCACAATCAGAAGGTGCCAGTACTAAAGTAAAATAATGAAATCAATTATTTCTTTTCAGAATGAAAATTACTAATTCTCCTTGAATAAATGTCATTTTATCAAGTAGCAAAGAGCACATGGCATCCTTGTGAGTTCTCTCTAATGAATCCACTTAAAGCTTCGGAACACAGCTCAATGTGTAGGTGACAAGTGCAAAATTTTGAGGACAATTGAGCACTGCAAAACCACATAATGGATCAACATAAGCTTCTTTATCACAGTTGCTTTTGAAACAATTTAATTGAAACACTCAACATTTCCGAGGGTTTCCAAGTTCATTGTTTGGGCCTCTAGTGTCACATTTTCAGATCCAGTGGTAATACCTCTATTTCCACACCATAATGCTAATTTCTGCAGATATGGCCTTTGGGTGGTTGTAATTGTGGGTTAAGGATATACGGGATATACATGCTCTCATTTTTCAGATCATTAAATAGATACCTAAGAAGACTGCATTACATTTGCAAGTCAGGAGACAAAGGCTTGGTATTTCTAATATTTTCCACATATTTTTCTTATATTCATACAGTAAAGTTTCACTTTTAATACACTGATAAAAGTAACAATACCTTCATTAAACATGGAAAATATAAATGATAGTTTATGTGTTTTCAGGTAGCCTTCCTGGGGGAAAAGTGGAAAAAGAAAATAAAAATTTCTTAGTGGCAATCAGTCAATGTTCCTATGCATTTATTTTTTATTATGTAATAATAAACACTTAGCAAAAATCATTGAATATAACATAGCCCAGAGTAAATATAATTAAGGCCACAAAATGCCCAAACTACTCCACATGGGAAAAGTGGCAGAATTGATATAAAGAACTGTCCTGTCAAGTCACATTTGAATTCCTGACTCATAAATAGCGTGGGATGTAAAATATATATATATATTAATAATAATTAATGTTATTTAAAGTCACTTACTTTGGAAATGACTCATTACATAGAAATACATACACAGAATATTTATTCCTTTGATGCATTTTAAAACATTGATATCTACAACATGAATGGAACTAGAGAGAATTATGCTTAGCAAAATAAGCCAGGCAATGAAGGACAAATACCGTATGATATCACCTATTGCAGGAAACTAATGAACAACACAAACAAATGAGCAAAATTGAACAAGGAACAGAGTAACAGTTATCAGGGGGGAGGGGGGAGGGAGAGACGAGGGGAAAAGGAGGAAAAGGGTCTAGTCAAGGAACTAGTATAAATAATCCATAGACATGGACAACAGGCTGGGGATAGAATGTGGGAGAAGGGGTGGGCTGGGGGGGGGGGAGCGGGGCGAAAATGGGACAACTGTAATAGAAAAACAATTTAAAAACTGTTTGCATTTAAAAAAAAACATTGATATCTAAAACGGATAGCGTATGTTGCTATGATCACTTACTAACTCTGGCACTGGTTTCTCCGAGGAGCAGTTGATTACAGAGCGGCATAATGGGGACAGCGTGGTTTTGATAGGGAACTGGAGCTCAGAAAAATTCTGGAGCTCAGAATGAAATGAATGTGAGGTGGACAACCGGGGCCCGACAGGAGGACAGGAGCTTGATTAACAGATGTGTGGGAGGCAGCGATAACCTTTGCTGAATCAGGTTGTTAGCAAAGACAAAGTCACGGCTGTGCTGACTTGCACTTGCCCGGCTGGGAGTCTCCCGCGGGACAGGTGCAGTCTGCCTCTGCAGCACAGGGAACTAACAGGGATAGCGTTTAAAGTCCAGTTTGCTATCTACATTGGAAAGATGAATTTCTAACATTTTCGTGTGAAAACATTGTTTGCCTTCACGTGAGAATTATTTCACATAGAGACTATCAATATAATTTTGGTTGGCCTTATGGTTACTGCATTTTGACATTTGAAATCTATATAAATTTTTTGAAAAAATTAAAGGTGTTGGTCATTATCATTTTTTTCAGTTATTATTTATTTGACCTAAGGTCGGAGAATGTGTGGTGTGAAAAGGATAGAGAATCATTACTTTTTGAATTCTCAGCCCTACGAAGTCATTAACTGGAGCAGTGTACAACACAATCCATTTGCTTTAAAGAATTGTAGTATATTATTAATAATGGTTCTTAAGGTGATCATGATAAATAATATTATTATGTCCTACACCACTGTCTTTTCTACATTAGGAACTTAATTCCGCAATAAATTGTGTATAAACCTTACTCAGGATAGTCTATGTTCCTGTTACCTGAATACCCTGGAAGAAAAATAGAGAATTGTCACTGAGTTATTTCAAGAACTCCACAGAGTGTTGTAAAGCTCTAAGCTATGAATGAAGGTAAATTTATCTGACCTGTGAAGTCAGATCGTTCACTCTATTGACACTGCAGAATAGGATGGCCAAGTAGATTTATAAGGACTGGCGGGGGTGGGAGTGGGGCGCTTATGTGTGACTTTAACGCAGCTTGTTAAAGCCTTAACTGTACTACAAATATCACATTTCTACTCATCAGAAAAGCATTTGAGGGATTTTTTAATGGTTCTTCCTTTTATAAACCAGGGGATTTCCTCCCTATGCTAGCCTGACCCTAAACCACCAGCTTAATGAAGAAACACTTATCATTGTTCCCAAGATAATTTTAATAAATCAATATTTGAAATAAAACACCTCTCTGGAGTGTTGACTTAATTTTATTTTCAACAAAATTTATCTTGCATTGGTCATAGGAGTGTTATTATAGCCTGGAAAATGTAAAAAATAAAATAAAATTATCTCATTTCATTTCTGTTATTGAAATAAACAGAAATCCATGTATTTATAAGAAATACATTAGACACTTTTAGAAGCTGCTAGTAAAATATCAGCATCTGCATGTCAAGGAGAAGGGACTATACTCCAAGATAAGCACAGAAATCTCTTCTAGTGGGCCAGCAGACCACCAGGGATTTTTTGCTGCCTTACACACTTTATGGAGTGAGGTAAATAACAAATCCTACAGTTACCCCACTTTCTGGTCTGCAACAGGCTGACTACCAGCCTACCTAAAGACTAGAATAAGAAGGAAAAAAATCACAGCCTGACACCTTTTCTGATTAGTGTTTATAGTGTATCATACTTTTAATTGAAACTATATAAGAAATCCTTATTTCCCCTTTAGAACAAAAGTTTTAATATTTTCTGTTCACATAGCATAGTGATAGCGTTAAATAGAAAGAAAGTAGCTTTTCCCCCCTATGAAACCTGTATGAAATATTTGTTTATTACAATGCCCTTGCTTGTTAATTGGTTGGTTTCTTGCTTAAGCAAGCAAATAACCTAGAAAGTATAGTGTCATTACTCAGCAACTAGATGAAGTAGGTCTAAACGTATCAATTTCAAGTTAATAGTCTTTCCCAGTGGTTCCAATGAGACGAAACACAAACTATTTGACAGATATAAAGGACATAACGCCATTAAAAGAGAACTGAAATGTCTGTTAAAATGAAATACTACTTACAAGCATGCTCTTCATCATTTAAGTTTTACTATGGCCCTTTGATTTCAAGCTATTTTTATAGTTGTCACTCTTTTGTCCTTAAAATGACAATATTACCCTTGCAATAGGTTTTATCAGTGCTGTTAATAGTATTGTTATTAATAGCATTGTGGTAGCAATTGAATTAGTATTGTTATCTTGGAAAGTACATGGTAAATACCAAGTAAATGTTTTTATTTTTGTTTTTTGTTGTTACTATTGTTAGTGTGTTTCCTCATACATATTTGAAGACTATCGCACAGAATTCTGACAAATATTGGTAGTAATTACTTAGGGTTAAATTAATTTCGCTTAAGGTAATACTGAATATTTATGTTAAATGCATATATTAAGCACATGTGGTTAGTATGAAAGACCATATTAGTATAGTATATAATTGACTAAATTAGCCATCAGGGAATATTAATAGAAAATTATACAGAAATTAATTATAATTTAAAAAGCTATATATCAACAATGTACATATGTTTCTGTTACAGAAGTTTAAAAAAAGAAAAGATATTGTATACTACATGTGCAATCATGTAAAAGCTATGTGTGAATGTAGTCAAAAGCTGGAACATTACAACACATGACATAATTTATTTTCTTCCTAATATGTTCATATAGAGTAGTCTCTTGTTCACTTATCGCAGCCTCACTGTATCGCGGGATTTTTAAAAATATTATATTTAATCATTTATCGCAGATTTTTCACCGTATCGTGGGATTTTGTGGTACTGTATATGTACGTTGTTAAAGTTACATAGGTTTAAGAGTGTAGAATAAATGTAAGGTTTCTACTTAGCTGGGGGGATGGGGGGAGTCTGGAACGTAATACCCACGATAAGTGGTGGAATACTGTATTGTTATAATTAACTATGAACAGTGAATCGTAATGAATCAAACAACCTGTAATACCATTTATGTGGGTCATGTCATCTTTTCTAATGACTTTAAATACTACATATCATGTCCTGACTCCCACATCTCTGTTTTGATATTCTCCAATGTCTCCAATTCTGTTTCTTTCCACTCAGGTTTGTTGCTACTCTTATTTGTGTTGAAACCAGAACTTAGGTAGAAACTGTTGTTCCATTACCAAATTTCTACTTGTCCCATATTCACATTCCTTATTCAATCAATAGTGTCTCAGCTTTCTCTCTCTTATTTCTCTTGAACTTATTCTCTATCTGTTGTACTCCTGGGATGCATGCCTTAAGCTTTAGATTACTTAAAACAAAACTGAGCAACAAACTGTTCTATCTAATAAACTCTGATTTTATATCCCTTCATCATAAAATCATGGTGTAAAAAATGACTTTCAGCATAACACCTTAGGAGCTCTGTGGACTCACTCCCAAGTAAAACAGGTGACAATTATTTAGAAATAACATTTAAAGTCACTGGAAATGGTCCTAAGGCATCCCACAAATGAAGAAATACTTATTCAAGAAAATCTACTAATGTTTGACAGAAACAGCAAGAGTTTTCAGTTTCTCAGTGAAGGTGCCTGTCTTCCCTTCCCCACCTGAGGCAGCCAAGGTCACCAGGCTAGCTATTTCCTGCTTACTAATTGTAATATTATTTCCTGAATAGTCCAAAGGTCAGCATTTCTCATCTGGGCCCTGTGTAGCTGCCTATTGCCGATGCTAAGTTCCAGGTGCGTGTGGGATGGAGGCTCTACCTCGGACGAGATGCCCCTGAGAGGGGTTCCATGCCCAGAGAGGAAGGCTGTGCCTTGTAAAGCAAAGTATCGCTCAGAGAGAACTGGACCAGGTAGCTTCACTGGCAGCCAAGGAGAGTGGACTGGAATGCGCATGCGTGAACAATGACGACCTCACTGTATTAGTCAGTGGGGGTGGTAGACACCACTGAGTGAGCATGCGTACTGTGTGGCCATCGCATTCAAAATGACTGAGTGAGTAGAGCAATGAATCTGCATCTAATTTTGCATTAAGGTTGAACATTCCTCCATGGAAACTATTTGAATGATTCAGAAGGCCACAGCTATGGGTAATTTTATCACAATGCACCACTGATGCATCACGTCTCATGCAGAGTTTTTTGGCTAAACATCAAGTCACCCAGGTGACTCAGCCCCCCTACAGCCCAGATTTGGCGCCCTGTGACTTCTGGCTTTTCCCAAAACTAAAATCCCCTTTGAAAGGGAGGAGATTTCAGACTGTGATGAGATTCAGGAAAATATGACGGGGAAGCTGATGGTGATTCCAGCAAAGGATTTTGCAGAGTGTCTTTTTCAATAAATGTCTCTATTCATCATAATGCATAGGTTGATACTTTCTGGACAGACCTCATAATTAGAACGGCATAAGAAAGTGTAAAATGCTGACTAAAATTCCCATCTCCTCAGAATTTGTTTTTATACCTCTGACATTTTAACATCAGTACATAAATCACAATGAAAATAAACTAAAGGATGCATTTATTCTCCCAAATAACTTCAAGTTCTGTTGTTAAAAATGAAAGATTCATCTCATTATTCTCCATAAAGAGGTAACAATAGCATCAGGGCAAAAAAAAAAATGTTAAAGATTCAAAGGTACTTGCCTGACTCCCTTTCACTTAGTAATTAACTTATAAGATACAGATTTTCTGGTAAGTGTGACCAAGTAATTTATCAACTAATTGATGACATGGGATTCTAAAGGTCAAGAAAAATGAGTTAACCATTGTATCTTGAGTTCTGCATTTCCCAAATAATCATCACATTTTGCCTTGTGCATCGAGGCAGAGCAGCAAGAACAGGCCAATTAAAGGCCTTAGAATTTCTTAGAACAAAATACATACATATATAAACACATAAAATATTTGTTTTTACTATCACTAGAAAATGAACAGAACCTTAAATTTAGAAAGGTGATTGAACCCATTCTGATTCCAAAGTGACTCATTAAATTTTATTCAATGTTGCATTAAGTTTTACTTTTAGTCACACTGAAATATTTTATTTAAGTGAAAAACTCTTGTATGCCAATTACCACACACAATTTTTTAAAACTTGGCATCAGAAGTGACATTTTGGTGTCACTGAGAACTGCCTGTACTTCATTTTTCTCTTCCCTTCATTTTCCATCTTAGTTTGTGCAAGTTCATGGTCAATTACAGCTTTGGTCATTGCTAACCCACTTAAGAACATTGAGAAATCCAATAGTAGATGTTTCCAGAAATTCATAGAATGTAACATATGATATATATTTAAATCTTTCCTGTCAACTCAACTTTTTGTGGGCAAGTAGACATATAATGTTATTCTTCCTGGAGAATTTTTAGCCGTGAGATATGATCACCATGATCTAAGAACACATACAGTTCACAGATCCTTAAAGGAAAGGAACATTTTAATTCTCTGAGCTCTCTCCGATCGTTTGGTAATGGCTATTGGACGCAGCAGAGGAACGCGCCAGCTGTAATTACAGTGTTGGACAGTTTAACAAATAACAAATTATATTCCTCGACAGTTACCAAGCATTTTGTGTTTTCTTCCTTTCAAGGGACAAATTTAAAAATCTCTGCACAGATGCACAGATGTACCGCATGACAACTGTCTTGGCAAAAGGCTCTTTGTTTTCCTGAATGGCTCCATTATGATCTTCAGTTACTGGCTGCTATTGATTCCTGAAACAAATATGATTCTTCCTTGGTTTTATTAGGCAGGCTGTCTCTTGTTAATTACTCTTAGTACAAATCACTTTGTATTTCATTAAGGTGAGTAAATTGAAGGAATTAAATAAGTAATTCAGGCTGGACTCTCTCTGCAGTTCTCCCCCCACTTTTTGGTTCTGTGAGTACTAATAACACTAAAGTGGTTTTCCTCTGTCTACAGTTCTCGATAATGACTGTACACATTACATAGCAAGAGGCAGGGAAACGCACTCATTCTTGAACAT